>NW_017672225.1:4156-21268 GCF_001879085.1 Nicotiana attenuata | reverse complement strand
TGACGAGTATCTATACGTTGGTGTCTAGCATGACCGTGAGTCCTTATATTGTGAATATCTTGATTTCATTGTATTCTTCATGCTTTGGTGATGATTTCTAGTTGTTGTAAAAAGTTTGTGGAAGGAATTGAGACCTTTGAACATCATGGAGCATTGGCTCGAGTTATATTAAAAATTGTGAAAGTAAACGAGATGATTGACCCCTTTGGAGCATTGGCTCAAGTGGTAAAGTGAGTTATGAAATAAAAGTGAAAGCAAAAGAGAAAGAGTTATCAAATTGTTCCCTTGCCGGGATATTTGTTGCTTTGTGAATTATCTCCCTTGCCGGGATGTTGAGATTGTTAATGTTATACCCTTGCCGGGATTTAATTGGTTAATTGTGTTCCCTTGCCGGGATTTCTATTATTGTTTTGTTTATTCCCTTGCCCCTTGTTTGTGATTGTTGTTTGGGTGAGGAAGAGCGTTAAAGCACGAAGGGTGATGCCGTGCATTGTTTGCTATTGTGAGGAAAGAGTGAAAAGCACGAAGGGTGATGCCGTGCCGCACGATGTACCATTCCGTGCCAATTCTATTGATTATATGTGAGGAAAGAGAGTAAAAGCACGAAGGGTGATGTCGTGCACATTTTATTATTCTAATTGCTTTGGTGAGGAAAGCGAGTAAAAGCATGAAGGGTGATGCCGTGCACGTTTTCATTATATTATTGCTTGGTGAGGACGAGAGTAAAAGCACGAAGGGTGATGCCGTGGACTTGTTTGATTTCTGCTTCTTGTTGACATTGTAGTTATGCTGTTCCTTAACTTACTTGATGCTTTATTCGGAACTGTTATCTCCCCGCAACATGTTCCCCCCCCCCCCCCAATATCCTTGCTTGTTTATTTCTGCTTTACTTTCCGTTGTATATTATATAACCATACAGGGTTATTTGGTAGTCTGGTCCTAGCCTCGTCACTACTTCGCCGAGGTTAGGCTAGGCACTTATCGGCACATGGGGTCGGTTGTGCTGATACTACACTCTGTGCTCTTTTGCACAGATCCAGGCCCCGGAGTAGCATTTGGTCACTAGCAGTAGATTGGGAGCTATCCTTCAGTCCGAGACTCCGAGGTAGCCTTGCTGGCGTTCGCAGGCCCGGTGTCTCTTCTATCAGTTTTACGTTCTGTTGTCATTTGTACTCGAGACAGACTATGTTCTTTCTTTCAAACACTTATTTGTAGTAATCCTAGACAGTCCGTGGATGTTGTGACACCAGGTTCTGGTTAGAGGCATGTGTTGGTCTTTAGGATATTTTGGTTTTATATTTTATTTAAGACTTCCGCTAAATTTCCTATTCCGCTGTTATTTAATTGTTTATTTCCGGTTAATTTAATTGGTTAAAAAGGAATTAAAAACAAAAAGAGTAATGATTTCTAAGATCGTGGCTTGCCTAGCTTCTACGAGTGGGCGCCATCACGACTCCCGAGGGTGGGAAATCCGGGTCGTGACATTTTTTGGGGCTGAGCAACGGTGGTTTGCGGTGCTGGTTCAGGGAGGTTGAAGATGAGGATGAGATGAGGATTTGGGGAACTCCTGCAGCTGCCGAGAATTCCAGTGGTCAAGAGCTCCAGCGGTTGATCCTCTGTATTGTGTGTTCAAGCTACCTAGGTTTTGGGTGTCTAGCAGATGATGAATACGACTGAAGATGATGATGAACGGGGGGTGGGGGCGTCTGTTTTTGACGTTCAGCGGCGGACCGTCTCCTTAGGCGTTAGGTCCCCTAGGTTCTAGAGTCTTGCTCCTTTTTATAGGTTTAGGGTTTTATGGTTATATTTAGGTTTAAGGGGTATGGGCATGGGAATTATGGGCTAGGTCCGAAAATTGGACCTAAAAATGGGATGTTTGAGCCTAAATTTTATTCTTTCTCCGTAAACAACACTAAAAATACGACCTTATTTACCAATTAATCCTACTTAAGTAAAATAACTATTAAAATAAGACTGACCTTTAAAAAAAAAACTATTTTTGGTAATTTTTTCAAGATTAAGAATGACAACAAAACATTAATGAAACTATTTTTTTTTGTAATTTTCATTTTCTTGTGATAAAATAAAGTAAAAGATTCAAAATTAGTTGAAATAGCGATATTAGGCTTGAATTAAATATTTACATGCTAATATATAAAAATCTTGGGGAGGGTCAAAAATCACATGTCTACAGGGGGGAACCGATTTCCCCCTCATCGGGTTGCCCCGAGCAACGGGTCCGATTTCCCGTTTCGGAAGACTACCCCGAAGTCTCGAGGCCGCAGAGATGCGCTCGAGCCTCCTTTCTCGAAGCTCATCGATACCCGGCTTGAAAAGAATATCGGTCGAAGCTAGGGTCAAAGTGGGAGTTCCCAAGATACACGGCTAAGTCTGACAAAGCCTAGCCGACTACTCTGAACCCTAATCTGGGTGTCGCATCTAGCCGTCCCATCTCCATACCTTTACAGCTAATGTATGTCTTACCATATAAGGTTTTCCCCTCTCTATATAAAGGGGACCTTTACTATTTTGTTGAGGGAGATGTTGCGCCAACTACTCTACATGAAATATATGATAACTCTCTCTCTCTTTCCTCTCTAATACACTCTCTCGATATTGTTGCTCTATTTTATTATCTTCATACTTGTTCTTCATTTATTGCTTATTATTGGCCATAAAGAGCCTCTTTTAATATTATCGCATCTGTTAGCCCTTCCCCGACTGCCCCTAGTAGCCCGAGCCCGAGCTTGGGAATCGACCTCGAGGCCCTAAATCACTAGCTCGAGGCCCTGAACAGCTATCTTTCGGTTCATTACGACTCCATTTTAGTTTGCATCTCGTCCTTAAACTTCATATACATAGCATCAACTGCTCTACAACTAGCATAAAAATAGATCACGTATTTTTAGAGTCCCATCAACAAATTTAATTGTTATTACCATTTTCACGGTAAACACACCCAACGGAGTTAACGGAACCGAGAAACTCCATTCGAGGCCAAATGCTAAAAAGTCAAACTTGGTCAACTCTTCCAACTTAAAGCTTAAATCTTGAAGTTCATTCTTCCAAATCAATTCCGAATAACTTGAAAACCAATACCGACGATTTAAGTAAGTCACAATACATCATACGGAGATACTCGAGCCCTCAAAACACCGAGCGAAGCGCAGATACTCAAAACGACCAGTCGGGTCGTTACATTTTTCTAGTTTCTACTTTCTACCCACAAACGTATTACCCTTCCTACCCATTGTAACTTTTGTGGGTAACTTTTTTTCCCATTTTCTTTTTTATTTCTGTGTTTTTTTTTCTTTTCTTTATTTTCTCCTTTAATATTATTTCTCGTCTTTATTTATTATTTCCTTTTTACTTTTTATTTTTTTCGGTTCATATTTTTTTTTCTAGAATCATATTATTCTTTATTTTCTTTATTCACCATAATATGGTTTTATACTCAATTTGACTCGTTTCTTTTTATTTTCTTTCCCTTTGTTTATTTTTTAATTTCGCATTCCTTTTCTAACTGCATTTAGCTTTTTTTAAATTCCTTTTCCATATCACGATTTTATGTCTTCCGACACTTACTTCTTATACAATGAATATTATTTTCATGGAACTCCATCAAAAAATTTAGGAAAACATTTGAAAGGACCTAGCTGGAAAATTTGAAAAATTAAAAAATGACTTATTTACTACTGTATACTGTTATATTATATTGTTTACTACAACTTTACTATAATCATGACTTTAGCTTTGCACAATAGCACCTAGATGATTCAACAAATAGCAGTCAAAGTGTACTATTATGGTATATTGTATACTATTACAACATGCTGTTGTAGTATATTGCATATTATTATTGTATACCATTACGATATATTATATACTATAACAGTATACTGTTGCAGTATAGCTATATACTCCTATAGTACATTTTATTTCGTAGCTGTATACTATTAGGTAACTGTATTCTTCTTTGATTATTACAGTATGCCGTTGTAGTATATTGTATATTATAACAGATTTTCATAGCTATGCAGTTTATATACTCTTATAGAATATTTGTATATCTTTATCCGTATATTATTGGTTAACTATGTTCTTTATCGATTTTCAGCTGAAAAATTCGATTTCAATCGGCTCAATTCAGCTCCAACTGTGATCAAATTTTAGTATGAACTTCCAGAAGTAACTACAAGCAATATTTAATAACACCCAATTTGAATCAAACCAGAAAATTTCAAAATAAAAATTTTAAATTCAAGGGCTTCAAGCCCAACAATGATGGATATTCAAGTACACATAAAAATTAAGCTTCGGGAAGCTTACTCAAAGGTACTATAAGCAATATTTTATAGCACCCACATCGAATCAAACAATAAATCTTCAAATAAAATTTCAAATTCAGTAGCTTCAAGCTCAACAATGGTGGGTCTTCATGCACACACAAAAATCAGAGTGAGATTTTGACTTAGGAGCGTGGTCGGAATGGCTCGGATTTTATGGCTCGGATTGCTTCGTTAGGTGATTTGTGACTTAGGAGCGTGGTCGGAATGGGTTTTGTAGGTCCGGAATAGAATTAAGCTTGAATTGGCGAAGTTGGTATTTTGGCGATTCCCAGTTGGTGGGTGAGATTTTGATCCGGGGGTCGAAATGGAATTCCGAGAGTTGCAGTAGCTTCGTTATGTCATGTGGGATGTGTATGTAAAATTTCAGGTCATTTGAATGTGGTTTGGTTGGGTTTTTGATCAAAAGCGTATTTCGGAAGATTTTAGAAACTTAGGCTTGAATCTGATGTGTTTCGGTTGATTTGATGTTGTTTGAGGTATTTTGATGATTGGAACAAGTTTGAATAAGGTATAGGGATGTGTTCGTGCCTTTGGTTGAGGTCTCGGGGCCTCGGGTCAGTTTCGGGTGGTCAATCGGATCACTTTGAAGTTGGAAAAATTGCAGAAGTTGCAGGTTCAGCTGTTGCAAATTTTTATTCTTCGCATTCGCGAGTAGACCATCGCGTTCGTGAAGAGTCAGTGGAGGTCTGTGGAAGATTAGCCTTCGCTTTCGCGAGAGTGGCACCGCATTCGCGGTGGGTTGGGAAGTGATGCACCGCGTTCGCGAGAGGGGCTTCGCGATCGCGTAGAAGAATTGGGTCAGCTGGGTTTGAGGTCAAGTTGTTCAGCGCGTTCGCGGGAGAGGGAGTGCGTTCGCGAAGAGTAACTCGGAGGAACCATCGCGTTCGCGATGGTCATGTCACGTTCGCGTAAGAGGAAAGTTGGTCAAGGTAAATTTGTGCTTCACGAATGCGAGGGTTTGACCGCGTTCGCGAAGAAGGAAATTAAGGCCTGGGCAGAATGTTTTAAGGGTCATTTTGTCCGCGAAGGTGGGGTTTATTTCTTCCATTGTTGGTCGTTTTTGGAGCTTTTTGAAGGATATTGAAGAGGGATTCAAGGGGAATCACTTTGAGGTAAGATTCTTGGACTTAAAACTCGAATATTATGTGAATTCCACCTAGTAAATCATGAAAACTATGCCAAAAATTGAAGAAANTCCTATAGTACATTTTATTTCGTAGCTGTATACTATTAGGTAACTGTATTCTTCTTTGATTATTACAGTATGCCGTTGTAGTATATTGTATATTATAACAGTATTTCATGCTATACAGTTATATACTCTTATAGAATATTGTATATCGTATCCGTATATTGTTGGGTAACTATGTTCTTTATCGATTTTCAGCTGAAAAATTCGATTTCAATCGGCTCAATTCAGCTCCAACTGTGATCAAATTTTAGTATGAACTTCCAGAAGTAACTACAAGCAATATTTAATAACACCCAATTTGAATCAAACCAGAAAATTTCAAAATAAAAATTTTAAATTCAAGGGCTTCAAGCCCAACAATGATGGATATTCAAGTACACATAAAAATTAAGCTTCGGGAAGCTTACTCAAAGGTACTATAAGCAATATTTTATAGCACCCACATCGAATCAAACAATAAATCTTCAAATAAAATTTCAAATTCAGTAGCTTCAAGCTCAACAATGGTGGGTCTTCATGCACACACAAAAATCAGATCTGGTAAACTTAATGTACTAAGTAATCGTATGTGCTACTTAAAATAAAGAAAGACCAATTTATTTAGTTATAAAATCGTAATAGCTACTAAGTAACCTTGCAAAAATGAATATGGATATTTTAACATTCTGTATGTAACGACCCGACCGGTTGTTTAGAGCTTTTGTACTTTGCTCGCCAGTTCTCGGGCATGACTCGCTCTGTGTGATGCATTATGACTTATGTAAATTTTTGGTTTTGGTTTTCAGGGTAATTGGAATGAATTTGGAAGAACAGATCTCAGTTTCAAGCTTGAAATTGAAAGGTTTGACCAAGTTTTGACCTATTGGTAAACGGCCTCGGAATGCGGATTTTATGGCTCGGATTGCTTCGTTAGGTGATTTTTGACTTAGGAGCGTGGTCGGAATGGGTTTTGGAGGTCCAGTGGCGAAGTTGGTATTTTGGCGATTCCCAGTTGGTGGGTGAGATTTTGATCCGGGGGTCGGAATGGAATTTCGAGAGTTGCAGTAGCTTCGTTATGTCATGTGGGATGTGTGTGTAAAATTTCAGGTCATTTGAATGTGGTTTGGTTGGGTTTTTGATCAAAAGCGTATTTCGGAAGATTTTAGAAACTTAGGCTTGAATCTGATGTGTTTCGGTTGATTTGATGTTGTTAGAGGTGTTTTGATGATTGGAACAAGTTTGAATAAGGGATGTGTTCGTGCCTTTGGTTGAGGTCCCGGGGCCTCGGGTGAGTTTCGGGTGGTCAATCGGATCATTTTGAAGTTGGAAAAATTGCAGAAGTTGCAGGAGCTGTTGCAAATTTTTATTCTTCGCGTTCGCGAGTAGACCATCGCGTTCGCAAAGAGTCAGTGGAGGTCTGTGGAAGATTAGCCTTCGCTTTCGCGAGAGTGGCACCGCATTCGCGGTGGGTTGGGAAGTGATGCATCGCGTTCGCGAGAGGGGCTTCGCGATCGCGTAGAAGAATTGGGTCAGCTGGGTTTGAGGTCAAGTTGTTTAGCGCGTTCGCGGGAGAGGGAGTGCGTTCGCGAAGAGTAAGTCGGAGGAACCATCGCGTTTGCGATGGTCATGTCGCGTTCGCGTAAGAGGAAAGTTGGTCAAGGTAAATTTGTGCTTCACGAATGCGAGGGTTTGACCGCGTTCGCGAAGAAGGAAATTAAGGCCTGGGCAGAATGTTTTAAGGGTCGTTTTGTCCGCGAAGGTAGGGTTTATTTCTTCCATTGTTGGTCGTTTTTGGAGCTTTTTGAAGGAGATTGAAGAGGGATTCAAGGGGAATCACTTTGAGGTAAGATTCTTGGACTTAAAACTCGAATATTATGTGAATTCCACCTAGTAAATCATGAAAACTATGCCAAAAATTGAAGAAACTAGGGCTTGAGAAATTGGATTTTTGAATTGGGATTTGAAGGACCAGTTGAGGTCCGATTTTGATGTTCTTGGTATGTATAGACTCGTGTGAGGAGGAGGATTCTATTGATGTGACTTTTGTTGGATTCCGAGACGTGGGCCCGGGGGCCGGGTTTGAGCAAGTTTCGGGATTTTGATGTTCAATTGGATATTTTCGAGTGGGATTCGCTCCCTTAGCATGTTTTAATGATTATGTACTGATTGTGGCTAGATATGGAGCATCCGGAGGTCGATTCGTGCGGGCGAGGCATCGCGGGCTAGAGTTTGGATCGGATCGAGGTGAGTAATGATTGTAAATGATGTTCTGAGGGTTTGAAACCCCGGATTGCACATCGTAGTGCTATATTGAGGTGAGGCACGCCCTTAATGACGAGCTTGGGGTCGTGCACTATTGGGGATTGTGACTTGGTCCGTCCCAATTGATGATTTTACCGCGTATTTGATTGAAATCTATTTGCTATCATCATTATTTGGGCTGAATGCCATATTTCGGCTCCGTGCCACTTATGTGAATCCTTCGGGGATTATTGTTGATGTTTCCTCACTGTTTTGACTTTATACTTGAACTCAGTCATGTTATTTCCACTATTTTCAAAACTCAGCCATGTTTACTCTATTTTAATCCTCAAATGATATTTAAATGATGTTTTGGGCTGAGAAATACTGTTTTACTGTTGCCCGAAAAGCATATGTGATTTTTGACTGAGTAAGGCCGAGGGCCTGTGTTTTGAGCATATCTTTGGGATCGGGCTGCACGCCGCAGCGGTGATACATATCTTTGGGATCAGGCTGCACGTCGCAGCGGTGATACATATCTTTGGGATTGGGCTGCACGTCGCAGCGGTGATACATATCTTTGGGATCGGGCTGCACGCCGCAGCGGTGATACACTGATTTGATTATGAGGCCGAGGGCCTGAGATTGTACGCCACGAGGTGGCTTGATATTGATATGAGGTCGAGGACATGTTTATGATGCCACGAGATGGCTTGTTATTGCGCTTGGGCCGTAAGGGGCCCCTCCCGGAGTCTGTACACTCCTAGTGAGTGCGGGTACCCAGTGTGATGTGAGATATAGCCCGAGGGGCTGGTATTGTTCAATGTGTTTGCCCGAGGGGCTGATAATATTCTATGTGATTGCCCGAGGGGCTGTTAATGTTCTATGTGATTGCCCGAGGGGCTGGTATTGTTCTTAGATATTGCCCGAGGGGTAGAGTTGTTGACATTGTGCCCGAGGGGCGTATTTCTGTGCTTACTTGCACTAGTTGTTCTGCATTCATTTGCTCAACTATTGAAAAAGTCATTTTTAAAAGAGTTTAAACTGAGCTAAGATGATTTAAAGGATTTTACAGCTTCATTGCTTTCTTACTAGTTTTGAAACCGCTTCAATACAGCATGTTGATGCTCTTTTCGTGATTTCAATCGCTCAGTCTTTATTTATGATTATTACTCACTGAGTTGGCAATACTCATTTTACTCCCTGCACCTTGTGTGCAGATTCAGGTATTTTCTGAGCTTGGTGGCAGTTGTCAGTGGAGTTAGCAAGGTAGCTGCCGGCGTTCGCAACACTGCTTTCTCTCTCTTCATTCTATTAGACCTTACTGAGTATATTTCAGACCTTGTTAGTTGTATTTAGACTTAGTAGATGTTCATGACTAGTGACACCCCGGTTTGGGCTGTGTTTGGGTTGTACTTCCACCTTGTTATGATATTATCCGTTGTTTAGTATTATTAAATCATGTTTTATCCTGTTGTATTATGGTTTAGCTGTTTAACTTCGAATTGGAAATGTGTCGGCTGGCCTTGTCTTCACGAGAGGCGCCATCACGACCGGGTTTGGGTTTAGGGTCGTGACACTGTACTTCAAATGTGAAGGCAAATAGCTAATGGGTGGGTCAGGTAAGTAGTGTGGGCCGTATATGAAAAAAAAAAAGTAAATAGTTTAGGCTTGAGAATTAAAAGTTAAATAGTTCGGACTTAATGAGTATAAAGTGAGATTTTTCCTTTTTTGTTTGGACAGGAGGGAAAGGAAAGAGAATGATTGTACAGTTATTTTCTATATTTTGTAGTAGTAGGGAAGGAACCAACTTTAATTTTTTTCCTTTTCCTTTCTACACAAGACAAGCCAAACAGGAGAGTAAGTAGATGTAACGACCCGACCGGTCGTTTTGAGTTTTTGCGCTTTGCTCGCCAGTTCTCGGGCATGACTTGCCCCGTGTAGTATATTATGACTTATGTAAACCGTTGGTTTTGGTTTTCAGAGTAATCGAAACAAATTTGGAAGAAACAGTTCCCAGTTTGAAGCTTAAAATTTGAAAGGTTTGACCAAGATTTGACTTGTTTGTCTATGATTTCGGATCGGAATTTTTATGATTTGGTTAGCTCCGCTAGGTGATTTAAGACTTGGGAGCGTGATAGGAATGCATTTTTGGAGTCCGTGGAAGGTTTAGGCTTGAATTGGCGAAATTGAGATTTTGGCATTTTCCGATTGTTGGGTGAGATTTTGTTATTGAGGTCGGAATGAAATTTCGAGAGTCGCAGTAGCTTCATTATGTCATTTGGGATGTGTGTGCAAAATTTCAGGTCATTCGGACGTGGTTTGGCTTGGTTTTTGATCAAAAGCGTATTTCGGAAGATTTTTAGAAACTTAAGCTTGAATCCACTGTGTTTTGGGTGAATTGATGTTAATTGAGGTGTTTTGATGACTGGAACAAGTTTGAATAAGGTATTTTGTTATGTTTGTGCTTTTGGTTGAGGTCCCGGGGGGCCTCGGGGTGATTTCGAGTGGTCAACGGAGAGGTTGGAATTTTGTTGCAGCAGCTAATATTGCTGCTTCTGGTATTTTCGCATCTGCGGACTGGGGACCGCATATGTGGCGCCGCAGATGCGGGTGATTTATCGCAGAAGCGAAAAGGGGTCAGATGAGCAGTTTCTGCAGAAGCGGTCAAGATGGCCGCATCTGCGAAGCCGCAGATGCGGAAGTTCTATCGCAGATGCGATTTGTGGATTTTGAGTGAAGCCCGCAGAAGCGCCAATTTGACCACAAATGCAGTACCGCAGGTGCGGTGGTTGACCGCAGATGCGGGGCCTCGCGTCATTAGTAAAATTCGCAAAAGCGGATGTTTTTCCGTAGAAGCGGGGGCGCAGATGCGCTTATGGGATCGTAGGTGCGGAATGCTGGGCAGAATGTATAAAAATGCCCCTTCGCGATTTTCAGTCATTTGTTCACCATTTTGGTGCGATTTTGGAGCTCCAAGCTGTGATTTCAAGAGGGGATCAAGTGTATCCACAAAGGTAAGCTACTTGGACTTTACACCTTGTGTTTATGGTGATTATTTCATTGTTTAATCATGAAAATTTGTGGGAAATTAGAGAAAGAGTTTGGAAATTAGGGCTTGAAATTGGAGAGTGAATTTTTAGAGTTTGAGTGACCATATGAGGTCGAATTTTGGTAAATTTGATATGTATGAACTCGTGGGGAGACGAGGAATCTATTGATGTAAAAATTTCTGAGTTTCGAGAAGTGGGTCCGGGGCTCGGGTTTTGCTAATTTCGGGATTAGTGCCCGTTACTGATTGTTTTCGCTTGGGCTTTGTTCCCTTGGCATATTTTGACATCCTCGTTCTGATTTTGGATAGATTCGACGCGCGTGGAGGCCGATTCGAGGGGCAAAGGCGTCGCGAGCTAGAGATGTAGTCGGTTCGAGTTGAGTAATTATTGTAAATGATGCTCTGAGGGTTTGAAACCCCGGATTGAACATCGTAGTGCTATATTGAGGTGAGGCACACGCTTGATGACGAGCGTGGGGTCGTGCTTTTATGGGGACTGTGACTTGGTCCGTCCCGATTAGTGATTTTACCGCGTACTTGACTGAAATCTATTTGTTATCGTTATTATTTGGGCTGCATGCCATATATGGGCTTCGTGCTAACTATTTGAACCCTTCGGGGTTTTTGTTGATATTTCCTCACTGTTTGACTTATTACTTGAACTCGGTCATGTTATTTTCCACTTTTTTCAAAACTCAGCCATGCTCACTCAGTTTTAATACTCAAATGATATTTAAATGATGTTTTGGGCTGAGAAATACTATTTTACTGTTGCCCGAGAGGCGTATGTGATTATTGACTGAGTAAGGCCGAGGGCCTGTGTTGTGAGGACATCTTTTAGGTCGGGCTGCACGCCGCAGCGGTGATACACTGATACTGATTTGAGGCCGAGGGCCTGAGATATGTACGCCACAAGGTGGCTTGATATTGATATGAGGCCGAGAGCCTGTTTATGATGCCACGAGATGGCTTGTTATTGCGCTTGGGCCGTAAGGGGCCCCTCCAGGAGTCTGCACACCCCCAGTGAGCGCGGGTACCCAGTGTGATGTGAAATATAGCCCGAGGGGCTGGTATTGTTCGATGTGATTGCCCGAGGGGCCGGTACTGTTCTGAGATATTGCCCGAGGGGTGGATTTGTTGATATTGTGCCCGAGGGGCGAACCTTATGTGCTTATCTTTCTTATTTGCCTGTCATTTAATTGCTTAATTGTGTATTTGTTCCCGAGAGGTGGGTTTCTATGCTTATCTGCACTAGTTGTTCTGCATTCATTTGCGCAACCATCGAAAAAGTTATTTTCAAAAGGGTTTAAACTGAGCTAAGGTGTTTTAAAGGATTTTACAGCTTCATTGCTTTCTTACTGGTTTTGAAACTGCTTCTATACAGCATGTTGATGCTCTTTTCGTGATTTCTTATCACTCAGTCTTTATTTATGATTAGTACTCACTGAGTTGGCAACTATGTATTTAAGTAGTAAGTTCGTACGCATTATGTTGAAATTTTCTTTGCTACAAATTGATCCATTTGACACTTTGAGCCCGTTTGTGTAACGACCCGACCAGATGTTTTGAGCTCTAGCGCGTCGTTCAGCGGTTTGAAGCCCTGAGTAGCTTCACTTCAGGTATTATGACTTGTACGCGTGGTCGGAATCAAATTCCGGGAAGTTCGGAGTTGATTTGGAGAGAGAATTCTCATTTCGGAAGCTTTAAGTTGAAAGAATTGACTAAGATTGGATTTTTGAGTAAACGACCTCAAAGTCGGGATTCGAAGGTTCCAGCAGGTTCGTATGATGATTTCAGACTTTGGCGTATGTCCGGATTGGGTTTGGAAGACCCGGGAACATTTCGGCGCCTATTGTGGAAGTTAGCATTTTTTGAAGAATTTCATGAGTTTGGGTTGAAGTGCATTTCAGTGTTATCGAAGTCCGTTTGGGGTTCTGAGTCTGGGAATGGCTCCGTGTGGTGATTCTGGTATGGGGAGCGCGATCGAAAGTGAATTCAGAGGTCCGTGGGCCATTTTGGAGTCATTTGAAGGTTTTTGGGAGGTTTGACGGAGAGTTGACTTTTTGATATCGGGGTCGGATTCCGATTCCGGAAGTTAGAGTATGTCCGTAATGTCGAATTTGACCTGTGTGCGAAATTTGAGGTCAATCGGACGTGATTTGATAGGTTTAAGCATCGAAAGTAGAAGTTTGAAATCTTAAAGTTCATCAAGCTTGAATTGGAGTGTGATTCATGGTTTTAACGTTGTTTGATGTGATTTGAGGCTTCGAGCAAGTCCGTGTTATGTTTTTAGACTTGTGCGGGTGCTTGGTTTGGAGCCCCGGGGGGCTCAGGTGAGATTCGAGATAGCTTCGGAGTAATATGCTAAGAAATGGGATTGCTGGTACTGGTATGATCGCAATTGCGGTGACCGCATTTGCGAGGTGTTGTTCGCATTTGCGAACCTGGGCGGCTGAGGGGATGGTTCGCATTTGCGACAAATGGGTCGCTTTTGCGAGGCCTGAAGGGTTCGCATTTGCGAAACCCTTATCGCATTTGCGAAACGGGCCAGTCCAGTCGGGGGTCGCATTTGCGATGGAATCTTCGCATTTGCGAAGCTCGCATTTGCGACCTTCATGTCGCAAATGCGACAATGTCAGGGGGAGCAGGCTTTGCATTTGTGAGGCTTTTGTCGCATTTGCGACCCTCGCATTTGCGAACTTGGTGTCACAAATGCGACATCAGAGGCCTGTGTCCAGCTATTAATTTCAAGACTTAGACCATTTAGCTCATTTCCTTTCATCTCTTGGGCGATTTGGGAGCTTTCAAGGAGGGGATTTCAACCTAGCATTGTGAGGTAAGTTATTGCTACTCAATTTGAGTTTAATTCTTGGGTTTTGGGTAGATTAACACACAAAAATTAGTAAAAATCATGGGATTTGAGTAAAAACCTAGGGTTTTGATAAAAACAAAATTTAACCATGAAATTCGTGATGGAATGAAGTAGAAATTATATATTATTGATCCTTAGGTTATGGGTAACAACTTTCTTCAAAAAAGTTCCGGAATCCGGGCACATGGGCCCGGGGATGAATTTTAGGAACCTTGCATTTTAGGGTTGGGAAATTGGTTTAATAATTAGAATATGAACTTTTGATCATGTATTGACTAGTTCTTACCCCATTTGAATAGTTTTGGATCGTTCGACTCCAATTTGGAGGTTTGAGCGCGTTCTTGAATTGGGATATAGGCTTCGGAGCGAGGTGAGTCTCCTTTCTAACCTTGTAAGAGGGAATTGTCCCCATAGGTGAATTAATTGAATATGTACTGCTAATTGTCGGGGCTACGTACGCACGAGGTGACGAGAGTCCGTGCGTAGCTACTATTATGCTTATGTACGGGTAGTCTAGGACCCAAAAGCATGTTTACTTGTAATAAACGCTACCTTATTGATAGTTTAAATTTCTTAAATCATATCGAAGTGGCAAATGATTTTCTAAAAGAGTTAAACTTCATTTTCATAACTTGTAAAAAGGGAAATTACGCCTCCTTGAATAATTGTCTCCTTGATGAATGTCCTGATTGACTGTTTTGCATGTATGATTCGCGAGCGGGGTAATAGATGCATCTATGGTTCGCGCCATTCGACCCTCTGGCAGTGCACAGTTTAAATATTTGTGGACCGGGCCGTACGACCTCGGCATGATTTGCGCATGCTTGTATTGCTTGCCTTTAAATTTTATTGAAGTTGATATTGTTTCTTCTCAGTTTGAGAATATATGTATAAATGATGAAAAAGGACATTTGGGAATTTCCTATAAAAGAAAGGATTGTTTACTCGCTTGACCCTATTGAAATACAACCATGTTTATAAAATCTTCGATTTATTATATTATTGTGTACCATTATTGGACCACTAGTAAGTGTCGAAGTCGACCTCTCGTCTCTACTTCTTCGAGATTAGATGAGATACTTACTGAGTACACGTTATTTTCGTACTCATGCTACACTTGCTGTGCATTTTTGTTGCACAGGCACAGGTATTTCTAGTGGCCTACTGGGCGTAGCAACATGGATGATACGGAGACTAGGTGAGCTGCATTTCTCGAGGCGACCCGCAGCCAGTATAGTCTCTTTCAGCGTATTGTATTTACTTCTGTCCAATTTGTATTCCGGGCAGTTATTGTACTTTATCCGATTCTCTTAATAATTGCTCATGCACTTGTGACACCGGGTTCTGGGATGTCTATGGTATTATTCAGTATATTGACATTTTAAAGGATATTATTATTTATTCAGTGGAACTTATTCTTTATTGTTTAAATATATAAAAGAAATAAATTCAGAAATATCTAAAACAAGAAGTTACTAGTCATTTAGTGTTGGCTTGCCTGACAATGGTGTTGTTGGCCCAAGATCAGTTGAAGTTTTGAAGAATGACAAACGAACTCAGTGAAGGACCAGGTTCATCTAAGGAGACACAGTTGTTATGGCCCATGCACATGAGATGCACGTGAAGAAGATAAGTCCTTGAGATCAAGCAGCAATATCTTGATGAATATCTTCTGAACTGATCGAAAAGATTGCATATAGGATAAGGAGTTGAAGTCTCCTTATGAAAAGAGAATTACATCCAGATCAAGAATATGGATTAGGAGTTAGAGTTGTTCTTGGACTCGAAAATTCGCGTTCTTATCAAACTCTGATTACTAACTCTATAAATATATTGTTCTCTTTTACAGGTGATTGCACATAAGTAGAAGTTAAGCATATTTGAGAGCAAAAAGATCAAGTCTGATTTGCAAGCAACATATGCAAGATACAAGTGTGCACGTCTGAAGCTACATGAACTAAGATAGAAGAACCAGTTTCATCATTGTGTTTATTCTAAGTCTAGTTCAATTGTAGTAGGTTTTCATATTGTACCTTTCAGCTTTCTTAGAAGCAATTGTATTAGGTACTCTGAGTATTCAAGTTAGAGTTAACTTGAAAGTGTCGCAACAGTTGAGGCTGTGTGCTACACTGGGATTAGAGTTAATCCTTAGGTTTACAAAGAGTTTTGTAAATGCAGTTTTTGGCTCAGTGATTTTAGTGGAGTTTGGGAAAATCCTACTGAGTAGTAGGTCGTGGTTTTTTCACCTTTTGAGCCAGGTGTTTTCCACGTAAAAATCTCTGTGCACTTTACTTTCAGTATTTATTATTCCGCAAACTGCTGTAGTTAGAACACTTAGAAGAACCAGGTTCTTCTAACGCGAAAATTAGGTACCACACAAATCAACCCCCCTCTTGTGTGGTATTGACGTTTATAACATCAATTGGTATCAGAGCGGGTTATCCTTGAAGAGGCTAACACCTTAGGAGAAGATCAAAAATGAGCGCACCACCTGGGAACTGGGAAGGGCAATCCACTGCTAGGCCTCCACTTTTCAATGGTTTGTATTACTCTTGGTGGAAGAACAGAATGAGAGATCATATAATAGGGGAAGACTATGAACTTTGGGATATAATTACTGATGGTCCCCTAGCTACCACTAAGAAGAATGCAGAAGGAATTGATGTGCCAAAAACAAGGGTTGATTGTACTGCTGAGGATCTGAAGAAATGGGAGAAAAATGCTAAAGCCAAGAAGTGGCTAGTGTGTGGTCTAGGACCAGATGAGTACAGCAGGATTCAAAGTTGTACAACTATTAAGGAAATATGGGACACTCTACAAGTGGCTCATGAAGGAACACCTCAAGTGAAAAGGTCAAGAGGAACTCTTCTGTATTCTCAATATGAGAATTTCACTATGAAGGAAGGAGAAACTATCCAGGAGATGTATACTAGATTCACTACTCTGACTAATGAGCTTAAATCTCTTGGAAGGACCATCCTTGAAGAAGACAAGGTTGAAAAGATTCTGACAAGAGTTCTGCCAGTCACTTGGGAAAGCAAGATCACTGCCATTCAGGAATCCAAGAATATTGCTACCCTTAGGCTGGATGAACTAATTGGGAACTTAACTGCCTATGAAATGAGGAGACAAACAATGAAGATGGATACCCCCAAAAAGGAGAGAAGTTTAGCTCTCAGAATCACTGAAGGTGCAGATTTGGAAGATGATGAAGTAGCCATGATCACTAGGGATTTCAAGAAGTATCTGATGAGAGGAAAGGGTGCTTCAAGAAGTACAAACTTCAACAAAACAAGAGCTCCGGAGAAACAGATCAATGAAGGCTGCTACAAGTGTGGTAAGACTGATCACATGATCAAAAACTATCCTCAATGGGAGATTGAATGGAAGAAAGAAATAGCAGAAAGAAGAAACAGGAAGAAGGAAC
>NW_017672225.1:0-3780 GCF_001879085.1 Nicotiana attenuata | reverse complement strand
GCTAGGGCAATAAGAGTGATTGCAAAAATGCTGAGTTGAAGACCAAGTCTTGAACTTGACACTAGTGTCCTAGACTTAAGGCTGAAAACCTAAAACTGAAACTAGGAATGGGAAAAGAGAAAGATGATCTCACCTATCTCAACTCTAGAGGAAAACTTAAGGAAAATGAAGGACGAATTGTATAAGAAGGATGAATTGATTAAAGACCTAAAAGAAGATCTAGGAAAAGTGAAACATGAACTAGACAGAACTTGCAAATGGAACGAGGCCTATGATGCACTCTCTTGGTTTCAAGAGCATCATAGTAGCAACAAAAGAGGACTTGGCTATGGGACTCAAGCACCAAAGTGGGACCCTAAAAGCAAGTACCTCACACTTCCTGAGAATAAAATATGCACACACTGTGGCAAGACTGGCTATTACAAAAATGAATGTAATGCAAAAGTAAAGGCCAGTCAAAAGAACAAAGCTTTTGTCAAGAGAAAGTAAGCTGCCTGGGTGGGCAAGAAGGAATTTGATTCATCCTTTTGCCTATAGAAAGGGACCCAAACTAGTTTGGGTTCCTAAAACTAACCCCTGATTTCTTTTGTAGGTCCAAGTGAAAGGAAGCAGCCAAATATGGTATATGGATAATGGTTGCTCAAAACATATGACTGGGAGCAAGGACCAATTCCTTTCACTTGAGAACTTAAAAGGAGGTAATGTCTCCTTTGGTAATAGAAAGAAAGGTGAGATCATTGGGGTTGGAAAGGTAGCTAAGACAGATTCTCAGTCCATAGAGAATGTCTACTTGATAGATGGCTTGAAATATAGCCTAATAAGTGTGTCACAACTGTGTGATAGAGGTAATCTTGTAGCTTTCACCTCTACCAAGTGCTTTGTGATTAACCTTACCACTGACAAGATTGTTTTGCAGGGAAAAAGAGTTAACAATATTTACATTGTAGATTTGTCCACTCTGTCAGAAAATGAACTCACTTGCCTAAGTGTGTTGGTTAATGATCCCCTCCTATAGCACAGAAGACTTGGTCATGCAAGTCTGAATCAGCTAACAAATTAGTCTCCAAGGACTTGGTGATAGGGTTACCCAACATCAAGTTCAAGGAAGACAAAGTTTGTGAGGCATGTGCAAGAGGGAAGCAGGTAAGATCATCTTTCAAAACCAAGAAAATGGTAAGCACGTCCAAGTCGTTGGAACTGGTTCATATGGATCTTTGTGGTCCAATGAGAACAATGAGCAGAGGTGGAAAGAAATATGTAATGGTACTTGTTGATGATTATTCTAGATTTACCTGGGTACTATTTCTAACATCTAAAGATGAAGCATTTGATATGTTTACTACCTTTGTTAGAAAAACTCAGAAACAGTTAGGAAATCAACTTGCATCCATTAGGTCTGATCATAGAACTGAATTTGAAAATGCAAAGTTTGCTGAATACTGTGATGAAAATGGTATAGATCATAACTTCTCTGCCCCTAGGACTCCTCAGCAAAATGGAGTAGTTGAAAGAAAGAACAGGACCCTTGAGGACATGGCTAGGACCATGCTACTTTCTAGTAAACTGCCTCACAGCTTCTGGGCAGAGGCTGTAAACACTGCATGTTACATAATCAATAGATGCATGACTAGACCTCTTGTAGAGAAGACTCCCTATGAGTTACTTAAAGGGAGAAAACCAAATATATCCCATATTAGGGCATTTGGTTGTAAGTGCTATGTGCACAACGATGGAAAAGACTCCCTAGGTAAGTTTGATCCCAGAAGTGATGAGGGAGTATTCTTGGGATATTCTTGTCGACGCCCCCTTTTTCTCGCGAAATAGGGTTTACGACATTTGAGAAGACAACTCTATTCCCGTGTGGGAATTGGGTTTTTGGAATTGAAGAGTCGCCACCTAATGATTAAGTGCATTAGGACACTGAGGGTTTTTGAGTTTGAAAGCCAGAGTTCGGGTAAAGGGCTAGAAATTATCTCGAGGGGAAGGTGTTAGGCACCCCTCAAGATCCACTAGTGTGGTTCCCGGCCATGCTATGTTGTGACTTTAATGCAAATAAGTATACAAATAACTTCACACTTAAGGGTTACAAATAGATACGTAACAAGCATGTTGGAATCAAGGTCTAGATGATCTACAATTTGTTTTGAGGGAAGGTCTAAATGCAGAAAATTAATCAAGACATTGAAGAAATATTTAGGAAAAAAAAAGGAATAATGCAGTAAAATAAAAGAGGGATTTTGGGTAGTTGAAAATACAGAATTTTATTGATATTAAACAAAGTCACATAAAGGAAAGGGGGTCCTAGGTTTGTAAAACACATGGATCATCCACACAACACCGGTAATCAATCATACGCATAGTGTTATCATGTGATCATCATCTCCATGTCTACCCTTCCCACCCCGTTAAGGTATTTAAGCACGGAATGGTATCGTTACCTACTGCATGCTATTACCCGTCCCACCTATCAGTCCCGGAGGCATTTAGGACTACTAATCCTAAAAGGGAGGGAGCTTGGCTTTTCAGGGGTTTTAAAAGGATAAAATTCTAGGGCGACAAACAAAACACATAAAGCAGTTAATGGGGAAATAAGAACAATTAAAGGCTCAAGTAGGCCTCCTCACTTAAAAAATGAATTGTTTAGCATGTCTTACACATACTGTTTTGGTCATTAATTAAAATTAGCGTAGGAAGAATTGATTTACCACATATTTCCCAGATAGGGAGTCCAGATTAGTCCTGCTTAGATGTAGTTGTCGAAAACTGACAGTTGATTAATTATCTAACTATTTGTATGTTAAACAGGTCCTATAGGCATGATATCTATTAATCCAGGGACAGAGGAATAACTGATTGCAGAAAAAAGAAAAAAAAAGAGTCATTAGTTATAAGCTCTACGAGTGTTAAACAAATTGCCACTGATTTTAAACTTAGGAACGAGTGGCGATTCTGATTAAGTTGATAGTTCCTATAGGCATGCTTTCTAGGTGTAACTGATTTTGAGCAGAGATCCTATAGGCAGGTTATCTATATGTAATGAGTTATTTTAACTCCTATAAGCAGGCTTGCCTAATGACAAATGTATATGCAAAGTGCAGGAAGTCCTATAGGCATATTATCTATACAATATGCAGAGCTTCATTATCGATTTATTGCCATGGTATCATTACAAAGTGCAGAAAAACCTATGGGCATGGTATCTATGTGAAAAATGCAGGCTTTGAAAGTGATAACCCTATGAACATGGTTTCCAGGCGAGATGCAGAATTTTAAAGAGTAAATATCCTATAGACATGGTATCTACGTGAAAATGCAATGTTTGAAAGTAATGATTCTACGAACATGATTTCTGTGTGAGATGTAGAATTTTAAAGGGTGAATATCCTATAGACAGGATTTCTATGTGAAAATGCAGAATTTGAAGGTAATGATCCTATGAACATGATTTCTATGTGAGATGCAGAATTTAAAGGGTGAATATCCTATAGACATGATTTCTATGTGAGACGCAGAATTTAAAGGGTGAATATCCTATAGACATGATTTCTACCCCTTTGGCATGCATACAGTCCCATCCCCTTTCACTATACCACAGTAGTTATTACAAAGTTATTTACAAAGCTTATTACAGACCAAGTGAATAAGAAGGAAATAATAAAAAAATTACATCAGTGATTACATCTACATCTAATCAGCCTAATCCGGACTCAAAGTCTAATAATATGAGATAAACCAACTTCCAGGATCGGATTTTCAAAGCCTTTCTCTTATTTGGGATGT
>NW_017672224.1:180462-208043 GCF_001879085.1 Nicotiana attenuata | reverse complement strand
ATTTTCCTTATCGAGTTATCGATTTCGATTTTGTCCTCTTCGGTTTATCGGTTTATCGATAAACAGATAAGAAATACTAAAAAAAAAAAATTTTTTTTTTTTTAATTTTTTATTTTTTTTATTTTTTTTTTTACATTTATTCTATAATACCCTTTCCTTTACCCTAAGTCCCTAACCCTATTATTTCATCTACCACATTTAAGGAATGATCATACTTAAAGCTCAAGGGAATGAAGTTCAAATTAATGGAAAATAGAATTAGCCGTGATGATGTATTTTTTTTTATACCGTTGGAGTGTTAGTGGCATACATTTGATCCCTTACTTTAGTTTCGTTGCATGTGCTTGTTGACACAATTTTTATGTTATAAACGGTGTTCGTCTTATTTTAGCTTCTTTTGGTCCATATTAGTTAGGCGTGTTTATAGCGATATACTTTCCGTGGAATCCCGCAAATTTTCTTATTGGAGTAATCGATAACCGAATCGATAAGCCCCAAAAATCGATAAATCGAAACCTTAT
Organism: Nicotiana attenuata; assembly: GCF_001879085.1. Taxonomy (NCBI): domain Eukaryota; kingdom Viridiplantae; phylum Streptophyta; class Magnoliopsida; order Solanales; family Solanaceae; genus Nicotiana; species Nicotiana attenuata. The sequence continues at coordinate 207,522 of NW_017672224.1, read as the reverse complement.
TGAAACGATAACGATAAGCATATGTACAAATCGATAATCGATAAATAATTATCGATAAGGGTCAAAATCGAATCGATAAATCGAATGCACACCCCTACTTAAGAATTACTTCTATTTAAGCTAGTGTGACATTCTACGAGAACTTGGAAATAAAAAAGTTCTGCAAAAACAAAAGATCCTTGAGAGGTGAAATAAGTTTCTATCTTCAAATCACTTTGATGATGATCTTTTTCTTTATTTCTTTTTTAAGGTTCAAAAATTGGTGTGTTTCCCTAAATTAATAAGGCCAATTTTCAAGGTTGAGATAGGCTCTAAACCTATTTCTGCAACAGAATTAACATCTATAGAATCAGCAAAAAGAAAATGAAACACCTCTTAGGTTATGCGGATGTTAATTCCACTACAGCTATGAGTTTAAAGCTCATCATATGAACCTCATATCACCCTCAAGGTGAGGATAAGAGCTGGTATAACCTATATTACACTGAACGTGCTCTGCAGCTAAGTTGCTCCGGCACGGTAGTTTAGGTGCCGCACCCGTGTCGATACGAACTAGTATGGGTGTGGATATGGGATCCGGTATGGATCGGTACAATTTTGGGTACTTTGACTACTACAGACGAAAAAATTCTAGACGAGATACACTTTGATTCTCGAAATCAGAACCAAAACTAGGGTAAATTTGAAGAAAATAGCATACCTTGTCTAGGAAATCAATCATTTACTTATCTACAACTTGAGAATAAAAAAGAGATCCACTCTTTACAAGCTATACATAAGTATTCCTCGAAATTTCTCATAATTTAGATATATTTTTATATTTTTTTTTGAATTATTTTAGCCAGATCCCGTATCGGTACTAGGATCTGTATCCCTGAATCTTAGCATTTACATTTCGAAGGATGTGACTTCTAGCTCCGCACCCGTACTGAACATCCGCACCCGTGTCCGAGTAACTTAGGTCGGTAGGTTTGGAATTGGCGGCCTAAAGCCAAACCTTAATAAGATGCCTTAAACTTATTTCATAAAACTCATATAATAATGAGAGAAATGACTTGCTTTTTGATCTGCAGATCAATCAAGGTGGACAGATAAATAGCTGATCAAGAAAGTTTGAGTTATACAATAGGAATGGAGTTCATGGTATAAGTTATTACAAAAACAATCAGATGAAAAAAAGTCAAGACTTTCTACAACTTATAATAAGGAGTTGACATTGGCCATGAAAAGAGAACATAGTGGCTACCAACTAATCAAATAAAAAAAGAACACTTGACCTTTATATTAAATTTGTTTATGCACCAAAAATTTTACTGTGGAAAATTTTTTTGGCTCGAAAAGAATGAGAATTTAAACTCGTGAAATATTAAAATTTGCCTATGGATTAGCATAGTGAGTCAAGTTTTCCAGAATCAAGAACCTTATTCTGTTCTCCCAAAAGATGTTTTTACCTCATCAACATTTGATAAAGAGTTAAAATTAATCAATTTCCATTCAGCTAAACCACAGTAAATCAAGTCCAGATTCTTGGTTTTCAATCATATTATTTCTAGATTATCTTGTAACCTAGGACATCTTAACTTAAATTCTTCATGAATATATTAAGGTGGTATCTGTGGAACACTTCAAAAGTCATAGAAACTAAAAAAAACTTCAACCTTTGCAGTTTGTATTAGAGGCAGACAAGTTCTGTTTTAATATTGTCAAAACAATTCCTTCAGAAAGTAGCTACAAAGGCATATTCCAGACTATAAATACTTCATGGTTGTACATAAGTTATACATCATCTGAGGAGAGCAACTAGAGGAAAAATCCGAAGTAGCTAGCTGTTCTTAATCCGAAAAAAGAATGGATTCAAAGGGCTTCAATTGTTCAGTTATTGCACTTGTTTCTTGCATGATTTTATCCTTTTCAGTCTCTTCCTTGGCCAAAAAACAACCACACTGTCCACTTAAAGTTGGTTTCTATCAACATACTTGTCCCTCGGCTGAATCCATTGTGAGAAATGATGTGAACAAAGCCGTTTCTCGTAATCCAGGCATTGCTGCTGGCCTTATCAGGCTACATTTTCATGACTGCTTTGTGAGGGTATGTTATGTCCTTCTGTCTAACATGATCGTGTTCTACTAATAATTTCATTATTTAATTATTCTTTTCTGCATGTTGAATTGCGTGACCACTTCATCTAAACTCATAAGCTGTTAAAAAAGCAAAATTTTAATTACCTAATTATATTATGTCTCAACATGCCCTCTCACGTGTGAGCCTGATTAGTATTCATGGACCAAATATGCTGAAATATTTTTTTTTGATTTTTGGGTGGCGGTGAGATTTGAACTCAAGATCTCGACCTGCTCAGTTACCATGGTGAATTATGTTATCATCTTATTAAGCATTTAGATGAGGAGGTCACATAGTTCAACAAGTGATATTCTTGATAATTTCAATAACTTGATACTGTTCTGCGTTTTACGTACTTTAGGGATGTGATGCATCTGTGCTATTGGATGGACCAAATTCAGAAAAGGAAAGCGTAGTGAATAAGAACAGTTTACGAGGTTTTGAGGTAATTGATGCAGCTAAAGCTAAGCTTGAGGCTGCATGCCCGGGAACTGTCTCGTGTGCAGACATTCTCGCCTTTGCTGCTCGTGACAGTTCTTACAAAGTTGGAAAAATAAACTATGCTGTCCAAGCAGGACGTCGTGATGGGCGTGTTTCTATCAAGGATGAGGCCTTAACCAATCTTCCATCTCCATTTGTGGGTGTCAAGGAACTGATCAAGAGCTTTGCAAGAAAAGGGATGTCGGTTGATGAAATGGTCACCCTCTCTGGTGCACATTCTATTGGTATTGCTCATTGCGCTGTTTTTGCAAATCGGCTATACCCTCAAAACAAGCAACAAAATCTGCCAATTGATCCTGAATATGAAAGAATGTTAAAGTCCATTTGTCCACCAGAATCACTTACAAATGGAACAGGAGTCGCTAACCCTGCGAATCTTGATGTCCTAACACCAAACAGGTTGGATAAGAATTACTACATGGCTTTGAAGAGTAAGAAGGGGCTATTAGTTTCTGATCAAACATTGATGAGTAATCCTAAAACTGCGAAAATGGTGAACTTCAACGCGAGATATGGGCGCGTGTGGGGTAAGAAATTCGCAGATGCAATGGTGCATATGGGTACCTTGGATGTCCTCACAGGGTGGAAGGGTGAAATCAGAAAGAATTGTCATTTCGTGAACTAATTTGTCATTGTGAGATCAGGAAGAACCGCAATGTTGTTATTATTTTTTAATTTATAACGGCGCTGTTCGGGGCAGCTTACGTTCATCTTGGCTATATCAGTGGTCTCTGCTATCTTCCACCAGCACAAACACAAGGTAATATGGCAGGAAGAACTGCTATATTTTGCTGTGAACTAATTTGTCATTCTTTCAGTCTTCTTTTTATGGTTTTTGTGAGTTGTAAACATCCTACTGAAGTAAGGATCGACGGTTCAATCTTTGTTGAATTGTTACAGATGAATTTTCTTAATAAACTTCTATTCCTGATTGAAAGTCTCTAAAAGAAAGAATTATAACTCCCTCCGTTCCAATTTATGTGAACCTGTTTGACTGGGCACGGAGTTTAATAAAAAATGAAGACTTTTAGAATTTGTGGTCCTAAACAAATCAAAAAGGGGTCCAGAGTATTTGTGTGGCTATAAAAGTTTCTCATTAAGGATAGAATTGTAAGTTTAAGCTAAATTGTTTCCAAATTTAGGAACGGATCATTTGAAACGAACCAAATAGGAAATAGGTTCATAGGAACAGACTTCTTTTCATACTTTGAATAACTTCTGTTTAAGCTAGTGTCACACGCTGCAAGAAAATTGGCAAGCAAGCAACAACAACAACAAAAAAAAAGTAGTTTCTTCCTGAAACACCATTTTGAAAAGTATTTTTGAGAAAAATACACTTAAAAATACTTTTTAAAGTTTGGCCAAACACTAATTACCATTCAAAAGTGCTTTTCAAATTAATTAGCCAAACATAAATTGATTTTCACCAAAAATACTTTTCTTTTTAAGAAGCACTTCTGAGAAAAATAATTTTTTAAAATAAGTTGGATTTTAGTAGCATCGCCGACAAGCTATAAAAAGCTCATCATTTGATCCTGCATTTGCTTTAAATTTTGAAATACATTACTCCCTCCGGTCCACAATAAGTGACCAGTTTACTTTTTTATTTTGGTCCAAAATAAGTGTCCAGTTATGTAATCAAGAAAAAAATCAATTTGTTTTTACTCTTTTACCCTTATGTGCATATCCCTAAAAAGTTTCTCACTCCTCATTATAACTATGTGACCAATATTTAATAAGGGTAGTTTATTCATACTATGCATTTTTGTATAGGATTTAGTATTTTCTTAATGGACGTGCTAAAAGGAAATTGGTCACTTATTGTGGACCGGAGGGAGTAAAAATATGACAAAAACTACAAGTACTTTTTGCCGGATACTTGTACACACTCGTGCCTCATAGTCCCAACTTGCTTGAGGTTGAGGCGTAGTTGTTTTTATTATTGTTATACATTTGGTGGCTCGGCCAAAACTATTTACAGTTTTTTGGCTGATGACTATGTAAGTTAATTGGCTTTGTCCCCTTTTAGCCTGCGCCAGAAACTATTTATATTCGGTAGCCGAAAAAGTGTATAAATTTGTATTTAACATACAGAATGTATATATATACAAAAAAAAAATATACTTTTCGGCTATTATTTTGAGAATGGCTATACAGTGTCATTTTTCCAAATTAATTTCTCTTACTTTTACACTAAACTGCAGCCCAACAAAACCCACAATAGAAAATAGTAAAAATTGCACGGAGCGTCCTATTTGGTCGCCCCCATTTAACCTATACCCATTTTTTTAAAAAGTTTTAATTTGTACCCACTTTTTAAACAACTTCAGCCCCCTTTCTCCTCCTCCTTCTCCTCCTTCGTTTTCTTCTTCTTCTTCTTCTTCTTCTTCTTCTTCTTCTTTCTTCTGATGTTGTTGGTGCTGCTATGAAACTTCAGTTCATAGGGATGATTGCCATAAGTATGTTTATCAGATTATTTAAAAATAAATTATAAATAACGTTCTAAAGTAAGTACGTACATGTATGTAAATGTAAGTCCATTTCCTTTAATTCACATTCTATTATTTTTTTTGGATTCAGCTTTGTACATTATCAATGCATTTTAACCCGTTGTGCTTCATTTATCTAGTTTTTTAAGTTACTAATTCTACTTATGATAAACTTATTATCTGCACAAAAAATCAATTACATGATAGCATAAAACATGCTGAAGTTCAGCAAATATAGAACAAAACTTCAGCTAAAACATGCTGAAGTTCAGCAAATAGAGAACAAAACTTCAGCTACTAGAATGCTAAAGTTCAGCAATTACAAACAAAAACTTCAGCAAATAGAGAACAAAACTTCAGCTACTATGCTTAAGTTCAGCAATTACAAACAAAAACTTCAGCAAATAGAGAACAAAACTTCAGCTACTATGCTTAAGTTCAGCAATTACAAACAAAAACTTCAGCACACTTGGTTCAGTAATTTTTGCTACTTCTGGATGGGCCTGGAAAGAATGCTGAAGTTTGCGTGATTGCCTTTGCTACTTCAGGCTCATATGCTGAAGTTACGCGAAAAAGTGGGTACGCTTGCAATTTTATTTGCAAAGCGGGTACAAGTTAAAACGTGACCCAAAAAGCGGGTATAGATGCAAATCCCCATAGAAAATGCACGCAACGTATAATCAATGCATAACCATTGTATAATATATTTGTAATTCTTGTATATAAAACACACACTGAGCATGCTCACATTGATTATACACTTCTTATACACTGAGTATACACCGGCGACAGTTACGAATTGTTACGTCATCCCAAAATCTTCTATTTGCTCTTATGTTTTTGGGTGATCTTGGACATTCTGTGCAGGTCCATTTTGATTACAAACTTAATAGATCCTGTATTTTGTTCACTTTCTGAATTGGAATCAGGACGCCACAACCTTTCCTCCTACTCATAAAACAGAATTACTTTATATATCTCTTTCACATTTTATGACAATATCACTATTCAGGAGGTTAATGATTTCTTTTAACTACAATTTCATAAATTTCTTACTACAAGAACTTGTGACATATAGAAAAAACCAATATCTAAAATTAGAATAACATAACTTAATTCTCTTACTCAAATCTGTCATTCCTCCGAAAACGGGCCGGAGACTAATAGGTAATAAAAGTCTAGAAGTTGGACTTTGCTGGATTTAGTACTTGCAACAATGTGGCAACTGGCAACTGTATTGAAACTTATTACAAATAGGTTGGAGAAATATTGCTTGTTTAGAAAGTACATTTTAAGGCCTAGGACCTAGGGCAGATATATCATATATTATTATAACATTATTTGCACCTTGTCAACTCGAAACCTTTAATTAAGATAAAGGGATATCATCCATCCTACCACAATCCTTAGAGATAACTCTGTCTGTTTTATTAGAAGATACTATTTATTTAATGAATAAAAAATTAACTTGACTTATGTATTAATTAAGAATAATAGTAAAATATATTAAAACAGTAACTAAAAAGTTAGTTTGGAAGAAATTAGCTCCTTTTTTTTTTTAAAAAAAAATCAAATTTTCTCTTATATTTGCTATGTCGACGAATAATCAAATTATCCATCAACTGTATTCTGTAGTTGTGGAAGCAAAAATACACGGAATATACTTTAAAATGTTTTTAAAGTAAGAATTAGATTCAATTAGTGTGGTGAATAAAGAATCAAATTATCCAGCAATTGTATTTTGCACGTGTGGAAGTAAAAATACAAGCAATATATATATAAGTATTTTCTCATCACGCGCACTATATATACTTTGTAAGGTTGTAAAAGTAAAGAATTAAATTCAATTTTTTCTTGTTTACTATGGCGACGAAGACCACTTCCGCCTTAATTGGGCCTTACGCGGCGCGAATTTAAATATAATCGGCTCCAATGCGAGTACCGGACACCGAATAAATTATTTTAGACCGCAATTGTCAAAAATATTTCTTTGTTAAACTCCATACCGATTCAAAGTGCATCACATAGAATACCAGCAACAATTGTAGTCTCTGCCTAGCTATATAGTATGGGAGCATGTCATGCTCTGTAATGCGTTCAAATACTAGCTACATAAATCAGTCAAAGTCCACAATTGCGTCAAGGATAGATAATGATTTTGAAATTCAATGCATTGTTCAAGTGATCAAAGAGACCAACAATAACAATAACGACCCAGTAAAATCTCACAAAAGTGAGGTCTGGGAAGGGTAGTGTGTACGCAGACCTTATCTTTACCCCGGGGAGTGGAGAGGCTGTTTCCGATAATCCCTCGGCTCAAGCAAACGAAAAGAGATAATATATCAGTACCATAAAAAAAAAACCCATTGAAATAATAACATCACAAAAACCAATAAAGAGACCAAAGCAATTGAATATTTTTTTTCGATAATCGTGGTGTCCGAGCCGGATAGATATGAATAAGACCAAAGCAATTGAATATTAGTTGGTTAAAACATACATACGGCTATTAGGGGCTCACAACTATTGTGGTCCTCAGAGAACTCTCAACAGTTGCACATCAAATATTGACGACTTCTTTGCATGAGATATATATAGATCTGGCTGCACCTTGGTCTAAACTTGTCACGACCCAAATCCCTGCTCTGGTCGTGATGGCGCCTCTCATGAAGACAAGGCCAGCCAACTAACCCATATCGCCTTTTTAAAAATTGTTAAACATGAATAAACAGTCTAAATATGATTTAATAATATTAATTAGCGGAAGTACAACCCAACACTACCCTAATCGAGGTGTCACAAGTCATGAGCATCTATAAGAGTGTAAATACAACTACAAGGTCTAAATATACACTGAACAGGAATAATGAACAACAGAGAGAGAAGCGGTGCTGCGAACGCTGGCAGTCACCTCGCTAAACTCCTATAGCTCTGCCTCCAATCAGCCAAAACCCGCTACCGGGTGAATAAATACCTGTATCTGCACACGAGGTGCAGGGAGTAAAGTGAGTACTCTAACTCAGTGAGTAATAAAGGTAAATAATAACTGAGCAGTAAGAAATCACGTAAAACAAACCGTCATGCTGTATAGAGCAGTGTAAAACCCTTTTTAGAAAACAGTGAAGTTGTGAAATCCTTAGAAAAAATATCTCGGCCAGTTTAAACCTCTTTTGGAAATAGCGGTTATGCAATTGAATGCAAAACAATAGTGTAGATAAGCACAGAAATTCGCCCCTCGGGCACAACACTCAGTTTTCAGATAATGCCAGGCAATCAGGTAGGTATTGCATGAAGTAGCACACACAACAGATAATGGCAGACAAATGAAATAAAGTAAACACATAGAACAGTACCAGTACCGCTGCGGCGTGCAGCCTGATCCATATATCGCTGCGGCGTGCATCCCGATCCATTTATCGTCGACGGCGCTCACTGGGGGTGTGCAGACTCCGGCAGGGGCCCCTTACGGCCCAAGCGCAATATCAAGCCATCTCGTGGCGTACATATCTCAGGCCCTCGGCCTCATAATCAAATCAGTATCTCACTGCTGCGGCGTGCAGCCCGATCCAAAAGTATCCTCACAACACGGGCCCTCGGCCTTACTCAGTCAGAAATCACATAAGCCCCGCGGGCAACAGTAAAACATGACACTCAGCACAAAAATATTGTTGGAAATATCATTTCAAGTGTTAAAGCAAAATAAACTTGGCTGAGTCTTAAAAACAGTGGAAAATACATGACTGAGTTCAAGTATAAAATCAAAACAGTGAGGAAATATCAACAACAATACCCGAAGGGTTCAAATAGCTGGCACGAAGCCCAAGTATGGCAATCAGCCAAAATTATGATGACAACAAGTAAATTTCAGTCAAATACGCAATAAATTCATCAATCGGGACGGACCAAGTCACAATCCCCAACGGTGCTCTACCCCACGCTCGCTATCCGGCGTGCAAATCACCTCAATATAGCACTACGATGTGACAAATACGGGGTTTCAAACCCTCAGGATATCATTTACAATCATTACTCACCTCGAACCGGCGAAATCTCTAGCTCGCGACGCCTTTGCCCCTCGAATCGGCCTCCACGCGCGTTGTATCTATCCAAAATCAGAGCGAATACACAATATGCTAAGGGAACAAAGCCCAAGCGAAAACAATCAATATCGGGCACAAATCCCGAAATTACCAAAACCCGAGCCCCGGGCCCACTTCTCGAAACTCAGAAATTTTCACATCATTAGATTCCTTATCTCCCTACGAGTTCATACATATCAAAAGTTCTCAAATCCGACCCCAAATGGTCCTTCAAATCCCAAATCAAGAATCAAATTTCTCAAGCCCTAGTTCTTCAAATTTTAGGCTTAGTTTCCATGAATTTCTAGGTGGATTACACAATAAAATCGAGTTTCAAGACCAAAATTCTTACCTCAAGTCGTTTCCCCTTGAATCCCTCTTTAATCTCCACCAAGAAGCTCTCAAAATAATCAACCATGGAGGAAAAATGACCCAAAATCGCGAATGAAATGAAATTATAACATTCTGCCCAGCACTGCTCCTTCTTCATCGCGATCGCGGCCATAGCCGCGCGATCGCGAAGAACAATTCCTCAAAGGCTCAAAAATACACTACGTGAACGCGATATATACAATGCGAACGCGATGCCTCAGATCTCAGACCTACGCGAACGCGACGCACCTTATGCGAACGCGAAAGGCAAATTCCACTGGACTCCAAATCCTTATACGCGAACGCGAAGCACAAGCTGCTCACCCTCCGCGAACGCGAGCTCTAAGACGCGAACGCGAAGCACAAACTCAGGCCCACCCAAATTCCTTCTACGCGATCGCGAAGGCCAAAAATCCTCTGCAACTGCTGTTGAAATTCTGCAACTTCTCAACATAGAATTTGGTCCGATTGACCATCCGAAACTCGCCCGAGGCCCCCGGGACCTCAACCAAAGACACCAACACATCCTAAAACCTCATTCAAACTTGTTCCAATCATCAAATCACCTCAAACAACATCAAATTACCCAAAACTCATCGAATTCAAGCCTAAGTTTTCCAAAAACTTCCGAAATACGCTTTCGATCAAAAAACCCAACCAAACTACGTCCGAATGACCTGAAATTTTGCACACACATCACAAACGCATAACGAAGCTACAGCAAACTCTCGGAATTCCATTCCGATCCCCGGATCAAAATCTCACCTACCAACCGGAAATCGCCAAAATACTAACTTCGCCAATTCAAGCCTAATTCTACACCGGACCTCCAAACCAATTTCGTTCACACTCTTAAGTCATAAATCACTCAACGATGCTAACCAAACCATAAAAACTCCGATCTGAGCTCATATACCAATAAGTCAACTCTTGGTCAAACCTTTCAAATTCAAAGCTTTCAGTTGAGACTGTTCTTTCAAATTCATACCGATTTCCGTGAAAACCAAAACCAACGATCTACGTCAGGCATAACACATTACACGGGGCAAGTCATGCCCGAGAACTGGCGATCAAAATGCAAAAGCTCTAAACGACCGGTCAGGTCGTTACATCCCCCCCCTCCCACTTAAACACATGTTCGTCCTCGATCGTACCCAGAGTTGTTCTAAAAGCCAACCAATCACTGAATAACCTTACCATGCACATACCCGGGGGTGATCCCACGTCACCCTATCTCATATAGGTCCGATAACACATTGCAACTGAAATTACACAATCCAGTCTGGCCTATAAGCCATAGAACCACATTTCCACTTCTGAAACCATCAATACGATCCAAACCTCACACCTATACTCTGAATAAACCCGAACCAGCTGTAATAACCCATGCCTGCAACCTCGGGAGCAATCCCATGATATACCACATAACTCAAACACTTGTAGCGATAACTTCTATTCACAGCAGCTGCCCACAACTACCGGATACTGGTAGGAAACCTCTTATTAACTAAAGTCTCATTCCAACACTTTCATATACTGCCAACGATAAATGAAATATGCACTAACCACGACCATTTCTCAGGTCAACCATTCATGAAGCTACTTCTCCCCTGACAAATACCATAGCAAATTTCTGGGCCAACCCTCGATATTTATCCTTCCAATGTGCTAAAAATTGAATCCTCTCGTATTCATTAATGATCCCAACGATCCCATCTAATCATACACAACCACTCTGGTGACATGACACCTCAATGCAGACTAACGCTGTAACTTGCGCAATCCGCGCACCAACAAGAGATAATCCGAACATACTCAACTCATGATAATGACCCAAATGAAAGAGTTGTACCTCAAGCTCACCGGTACCACCACAACACAAAGCTGAGAACCCGTCTCACATCGTAGAATAGAACACCGAATCTAACCCGCAAGGTCATATCTCCACATAGCCTCGCTGCAATGCACGATCCTATCCAAACACTACTCCACACGAGACACCTCAAGTCACTATGCCCGAAATTGACAACCACGCACAATTTGATGTCTGGAACCAAAGCAAAACATTACACCCTTAGTGAACAAGTAACATATACCATGCAAACCCGATAGGACATAACCGATACGCCATTCACCGAGCAACGCCCAATTACTTTTCCCACTCGACTTCCACTATGAACCCCAATAGAACCGCACCATATATGCCCATAACCAACAAATCACAACACCTTCGCAACACAGAAAGGTAACTCATAGATCTCCCCAGATCACTAATAAGCTCAATAACGGTCGAATCAACAAATCTCTCAACAATACAATTCGGAGCCAACCAAGCCGACTCAAGTTAGAACACGCATCCACATTGACCTGCCAACGAACTCCTTATCAAGGACACCTGAAGCTGCTCCTTCCACTCCCATAACTCTGTCGGTGCCATACGATATGGTGCCCGGCATCAAATCAATACTGAAATCAACAACTCTGCCCGGCGCATGCCCGGCCTCAAGAAACACTTCCGAAAAGTCCCTCACCATCGGAACTGAATCAATGTAAGGAGCCTCAGCACTGACACTCACCACAAGAGCCCAAATAAGAAAGACAAATCCTTCCTAGCCGTCCGTTGGGTCTTCAAAATATAAAAAAATCCCCAATAGGACATAATCTATCGCACTTCGCCACTCAATCCGTGGCATTCCCGGCATGGCCAACAGCGCCGCCTTGGCACAATAGTCTGGAATGACACAACACGAAGACGACCAGTCTGAACCCAATATCACTTCCAAATCCAACATTCTAAGCATAAAAGGTCCGCTCGGGTCTCCAGACCCCGATAGTCACTAAACCGCCGATACACGCGACTCACAACAACAATATAGCCTGAACATGAGAACTCCCAGTCTCCAACCCCATATAGCACACAAATCACCATACATGATCCCCAAATTCCGCAGTCCGAATACATATCACACCTCAAGTACCCAATCATTCCACGAAAGATATCCTAAAATTCCCCTGTGCCATCAAGCAAACTTGAATATCAGCAGTCGATCTAACAAGAAAGCGCCATAGTACTACCGAAGTACTATCAACTTAATCACATTGCCTTTTCTGAAACATATACCCTCGTCAAATCACTATGATTAGCAATACCATTTCCTTAATCATCTGAAGATCATTCACCTTAGTCATCTGAAACTCATTTCTCTAATCACCCAAAACTGCCCGTGCTGCCTAAGAATTTTATGACTTTCCATTCAGAACTGAACCGCAACCTTACACACGCAAATCTCAATTCTCCACAACATATCGCACATACCATACCACCCTAGGATAATATGAGAACTTCATCTCCCTTCCGGGCCACAAACATCTACGTACTCAACTAGTCGAGAACTTTCCATTGGTCCCACCTAGAAGAAAATTCTTATACATCCCATGCTCCGCATGCCCATAGAAAATATACATCTCCAAACCGCGATAAAAACGATCAAGGACTCCCCGAGTTCCCCTTGCACAAATCAGACCTGCCAGGACTGAATCCCTCTAACTCGACCAAGCTAAGCAAGCCGTCAAAACCTACGAGTATTGCCGCAAAATACCTGAAAGAACTCATTACCTCGAACATACACAAGGACCAAATCATATCCTTACCATACGGGTTCGGTCTACCATCAAGCTACTCCATCTATCTAAATTTCTTTCTGATTCATCTTCAACTTGATATTTTCTCTTGCTGTAGCACCACACTGCCTCAACCCAGGCTTACCACACGAGACCCATGCATAACACCACACTGTCTAAGACCCATAAGTCGCTGAATACCTTCTTAAACATTCCCAGAAATACCACATTCCAGAATAATTTACTCTGAAGAACTTCCTGCGAATCTAAATCCGTTACCTTTACTTTCCTGATAATGATACATAGAATCCCATAATTAACATAGAAATACCACAAGTCTTGACCTCTTCCAATGAAAACATAGTTTCTAATCACATATACAACTTTAAGATACCCAATTGTTCTCTGTAGAATCTTGAACATATTAGAGCCATCCTCGCAAGTCATTCACCCTCATTCAAACTGCAATTTACCTGACCTAACGAACAGAACCACCCGTGCCTCATTGGCACTCCGATACCGCAGAAAGAAATCCTCATCCCAATACAACCAAGCAACTTCCTGCTCTATGCACCGAGCATTCTTTACCAATAACAACTCTAGACATTCCGTGATTCTCATACCCTATGAAGCATAATATAACCTTTGTCAAAATTTTCCACTACTCTAGCCATGGCTAATTCACTTGCACGCCCCAAACTGGAACCAACATAGCACCTAACCGTGCAATCAACTGCTCACAGCCGACTCCCCCACTTGGCTCGAAGCCATATATCAAGATACACTCAATAACTCATAACACTTTTACTCTATTGATTCCACAATACCATAGTGAGATTAAACTCAAATCATTTATAAGTTTGTGAAAACACAGATCATCTAGTACTGTAAATCTTCTACAAATCTCGCATTCATCCCCGCAACAGTTAAGCCCACTCTCTTAAGCAACCCGAAATTTCAGATTTCAACACGTACTTTTCAATTACCCACGAGATCTTCTAACATACACATAGGGATCACACCACTTTAGAACACTCCGCAGGAGGTAACCCACCTGCTTCGCCTCAATATAACATTTCTGTAATACCTTCCACCGTTATAAACTGTCCGTAGTCACTTAGTCTTCTTGAGTCTGAACTCATACCGCAATATGGATTTTACTTCACTCGCAACCAGAAAACATGAAAGATATCCTTCACACGCTCATAACTCGGGGCTATACCTCGAATCACGATGGAATTCAAACACCTAATAGTTCTCTTATCATCCAGCAGACCTTCGTCGTCACTTCCAAGTCACGTAAATACATCTCGCAGTACTAACATACTCGTCACGTGGCTATCCAGCCGTCACTTCCACTAATAGGGACAATACCGAACATATAAGTTCAAAACACTTACTCGCACACTCAGCACCTCGGTGCTCAAGCCATAGGCAAAGATCCGGCCTCAATTCCTTTAGACTGGCCCAACATCAACTCACAGAAATCACATCTCGCCCCTCGATCGGGGAATCACAAGCCATCAAGGCACATCTGATACTGAGCGCTCATCCGCGCATGCGAACGCGTGGAAGGAATTTCAAGAGTTACTTCTCAAGCTGAATCAGGGACACACGATAAGAATTCAAGAATGCGAAGTTTTCCTAAAGGTTCTGCAGCCTCTCGAGGATAAATACAGACGTCTCTGTACCGATCCGCCAGACTCTACTAAACCTGCTCATGACTCGTGAGACCTATGTAACCTAGGTTCTGATACCAACTTGTCACGACCCAAATCCCCGCTCTGGTCGTGATGGCGCCTCTCATGAAGACAAGGGCAGCCAACTAACCCATATCGCCTTTTCAAAAATAGTTAAACATGAATAAGTAGTCTAAATATGATTTAATAATATTAATTAGCGGAAGTACAACCCAAAACTACCCTAATCGGGGTGTCACAAGTCACGAGCATCTATAAGAGTGTAAATACAACTACAAGGTCTAAAAATACACTGAACAGGAATAATGAACAACAGAGAGAGAAGCGGTGTTGCGAATGCTGGCAGTCACCTCGCTAAACTCCTATAGCTCTGCGTCCAATCAGCCAAAACCCGCTACCGGGTGAATAAATACCTGTATTTGCACACGAGGTGCAGGGAGTAAAGTGAGTACTCCAACTCAGTGAGTAATAAAGGTAAATAATAACTGAACAGTAAGAAATCACGTAAAACAAACCGTCATGCTGTATAGAGCAGTGTAAAACCCTTTTTAGAAAACAGTGAAGCTGTAAAATCCTTAGAAAAAATATCTCGGCTCAGTTTAAACCTCTTTTGGAAATAACGGTTACGCAATTGAATGCAAAACAATAGTGCAGATAAGCACAGAAGTTCGCCCCTCGGGCACAACACTCAGTTTTCAGATAATGCCAGGCAATCAGGTAGGTATTGCATGAAGTAGCACACACAACAGATAATGGCAGACAAATGAAATAAAGTAAACACATAGAACAGTACCAGTACCGCTGCGGCGTGCAGCCTGATCCATATATCGCTGCGGCGTGCATCCCGATCCATTTATCGTCGACGGCGCTCACTGGGGGTGTGCAGACTCCGGCAGGGGCCCCTTACGGCCCAAGCGCAATATCAAGCCATCTCGTGGCGTACATATCTCAGGCCCTCGGCCTCATAATCAAATCAGTATCTCACTGCTGCGGCGTGCAGCCCGATCCAAAAGTATCCTCACAATACGGGCCCTCGGCCTTACTCAGTCAGAAATCACATAAGCCCCGCGGGCAACAGTAAAACATGACACTCAGCACAAAAATATTGTTGGAAATATCATTTCAAGTGTTAAAGCAAAATAAACTTGGCTGAGTCTTAAAAACAGTGGAAAATACATGACTGAGTTCAAGTATAAAATCAAAACAGTGAGGAAATATCAACAACAATACCCGAAGGGTTCAAATAGCTGGCACGAAGCCCAAGTATGGCAATCAGCCAAAATTATGATGACAACAAGTAAATTTCAGTCAAATACGCAATAAATTCATCAATCGGGACGGACCAAGTCACAATCCCCAACGGTGCTCTACCCCACGCTCGCTATCCGGCGTGCAAATCACCTCAATATAGCACTACGATGTGCAAATACGGGGTTTCAAACCCTCAGGATATCATTTACAATCATTACTCACCTCGAACCGGCGAAATCTCTAGCTCGCGACGCCTTTGCCCCTCGAATCGGCCTCCACGCGCGTTGTATCTATCCAAAATCAGAGCGAATACGTCACAATATGCTAAGGGAACAAAGCCCAAGCGAAAACAATCAATATCGGGCACAAATCCCGAAATTACCAAAACCCGAGCCCCGGGCCCACTTCTCGAAACTCAGAAATTTTCACATCATTAGATACTTTATCTCCCTACGAGTTCATACATATCAAAAGTTCTCAAATCCGACCCCAAATGGTCCTTCAAATCCCAAATCAAGAATCAAATTTCTCAAGCCCTAGTTCTTCAAATTTTAGGCTTAGTTTCCATGAATTTCTAGGTGGATTACACAATAAAATCGAGTTTCAAGACCAAAATTCTTACCTCAAGTCGTTTCCCCTTGAATCCCTCTTTAATCTCCACCAAGAAGCTCTCAAAATAATCAACCATGGAGGAAAAATGACCCAAAATCGCGAATGAAATGAAATTATAACATTCTGCCCAGCACTGCTCCTTCTTCATCGCGATCGCGGCCATAGCCGCGCGATCGTGAAGAACAATTCCTCAAAGGCTCCAAAATACACTACGCAAATGCGATATATACAATGCGAACGCGATGCCTCAGATCTCAAACCTACGCGAACGCGAGGCACCTTATGCGAACGCGAAAGGCAAATTCCACTGGACTCCAAATCCTTATACGCGAATGCGAACTTCCTCCTGCGAACGCGAAGCACAAGCTGCTCACCCTCCGCGAACGCGAGCTCTAAGACGCGAACGCGAAGCACAAACTCAGGCCCACCCAAATTCCTTCTACGCGATCGCGAAGGCCAAAAATCCTCTGCAACTGCTGTTGAAATTCTGCAACTTCTCAACATAGAATTTGGTCCGATTGACCATCCGAAACTCGCCCGAGGCCCCCGGGACCTCAACCAAAGACACCAACACATCCTAAAACCTCATTCAAACTTGTTCCAATCATCAAATCACCTCAAACAACATCAAATTACCCAAAACTCATCGAATTCAAGCCTAAGTTTTCTAAAAACTTCCGAAATACGCTTTCGATCAAAAAACCCAACCAAACCACGTCCGAATGACCTGAAATTTTGCACATACATCACAAACGACATAACGAAGCTACAACAAACTCTCGGAATTCCATTCCGATCCCCGGATCAAAATCTCACCTACCAACCGGAAATCGCCAAAATACTAACTTCGCCAATTCAAGCCTAATTCTACACCGGACCTCCAAAAACCAATTCCGATCACACTCTTAAGTCATAAATCACTCAACGAAGCTAACCAAACCATAAAAACTCTTATCCGAGCTCATATACCAATAAGTCAACTCTTGGTCAAACCTTTCAAATTCAAAGCTTTCAACTGAGACTGTTCTTTCAAATTCATACCGATTTTCGTGAAAACCAAAACCAACGATCTACGTCAGGCATAACACATTACACGGGGCAAGTCATGCCCGAGAACTGGAGATCAAAGTGCAAAAGCTCTAAACGACCGGTCGGGTCGTTACAAAACTTCAGAAATATATTATATATACTAGTTTCAGCCGAGTCGTATAGTACACAATTTTGTAAAATAATATGAATATTAACAAATAAAGAGAAAGTAACTTAATTAGTCTCAAACACTACCAGTGCCCCACTGATCCAGCAACTCGTGGCTGTTTGTCCGAAAGATGCGAAGATTTGGACAGTGAATATGAGATTTTGCGGATGAATAAGAAAAGTCTTCCAACACCAACTTAGCAAGGCTTTCAGAAATTAGGCAAAATTTCCATACTTTCATTTGATGAATCTCTAATAACTTGAGTTTCTCGTGATGAATTCTCAGATTAATATACGATGAGTAGCAGTAACAAGCACGAAGGCTCAAATTCTCCAACAACACACAATATTTCTCAAGGATGTCGATTAGGATTGATGTGTTAAAATTACAAGATGTGAGTTTTAGGGTTTTAATATTGACGCAACCCTTAAAGGGTGAGGCATCTAAAGAAAAATATTCCTTTAACTCCAACACTTAAAGAAATTCCCCATGGAATATGCTTTCCCAAGAATACATTCCTGAATTCAATAAGTGATTCCACCCTCCAGAATAGTCATCACAAGTAAGTGAAATCCCCTGGAGTCTTTTTTCTTTTTTTAAAAGTTCAATCCATCGAGGTAGCATGTGATCAGAACATGTCCAATCTTGTGGTAAGTGATGCAAGTGAAAAAATTCAATAAAATCAATACCACCGTATGATGAAAGAAACTTGTCCACATTGGAGAGTATTTTATTACGTTGATTTCCAGAAACATACCGTGTACTAACGTAATTAAGATCAAAAGAAAGACGAGACAATGATTTCCATAGGAATCTCCAACGTTTGGAATATACACTGGTTGCTACCGCTTCTTTTGTGGGAAGAAAAGAGATTATTGAACATAACACTTCATCTGGAAGATTGCTAATCAAATCTGGAGCTTCGATCTTTTCTCTGGTACATGAAATATTTCTAACCCGCTTACTGCGTTTATGCTGCTTTTGCATTTTGAGAGAGAATTAAAGTTTGACAAATACCGTGTACCCTAGCTTTAATTTATACTATCTTAGGTTTTGGTCCTAAAAGGAAAAAGGTCCTTTTATGTTTCCTTCTAGGAAACTACTACTAGAATCTCTCCCTCTCTTCTTGGATCTCCTTTATACTAAAGTAATTTAGATTTAAGTTATATACACTTAAATTATTAAAACAAATTGAAAAACTTTTAGGGTAGTTTGGTGTGCAATCAAATTATACCGGGATTATAATGTGAAAATAATAATATTAAAATTAAACAATAACGGAATTATTAAGTAGATATACTTTTATTGATAGTTGTTTGGTTCATTAGATTAAAACTAGGATATAGAGATAAAACGTAATGTGTTTGGTTTTATAATATATAAACTTGCATAAACTTCTATTTCAATTTTAACCTTGAACTTCTTAAAAGTTCTTAAGAGAAGAGCTTTGGAGAAGGGCACTTTTATCACTTGGTTGTTTATTACGGGATTAGTTATTCTGGGATTTATCCAACAAGAATGTGGCATAAAATTCATACCACAATTGTGGTATAACCAATCCTGAAATTGCTTATAATGAAAATAATAATCCAACCAAACACGGTATCAAATAATCCCATATTTTATCCTGGAATTATTATCCGTTATTTTTGTAACCAAACAACCCTTTACAGAGGAATTTATACATCAAATGTACAAATTATTTGTATGACACAAGAAGAACGTAACTATTGAGTAACATGTATTGGAAGTTAGTTAGGTGTAGTTAGTTATTTGGGCCATATTGTAATTACTAGAAGCTAGGGGTCTTTATTATTGTTTTTGTGTCTTTCTAACCACCTTGTATATAGTGGATTTGTTAGGGTTGTAAATAACAGTTGGAAACAGTTGGAAAATTTCCCAAATTCTCTCATCTTCTTCACGCTTATAGCTAGCTCTAATGTCTGAATTCTTACATGGTATCAGAGCCATGGAGACTGATTCGTGATTCTTTCTGATTCCGCCCAACTAATTGATTACTCAATTTAGCCGCTTAATCTTTGTTTCATAGTATTTTTTTTTTGTTGTTGTTGTTGTTGTTGTTGTTGTTGTTGTTTTCAATTATAAAAAATTGCTTGCTTGAATTGGTGCGTCAATGGCGACAGAGAAGATCGATCATACATATCCGCTTTTTCTTCAACCTTCAGATACGCCCGGCTTAATTCTTGTTCCAATTTAGCTCACAGGAAAACTATGGATTGTGGAGCAGATCGATGCATCTTGCCCTCAAAGCTAAGCGGAAATTAGGGTTTGTAACAGGAGCTTGTGCTAAGGAGTCGTTCAAGGATAATCTCCATGAGGAATGGAAAACTTGCAACGCAATAGTGCACGTCTGGATTACGAACTCTATTTCAAAGGATTAGCTTAGTGAGATCATCTATACATCAGATGCACATGCAGTCTGGGAAGACCTACATGAGCGCTTTGATAAGGTGAATCGAGTGCGTATTTTTCAATTGCACAGGGCAATTTTGCGATTATCACAAGGGGCGGATTCTGTAACTGTATATTTTACCAAGTTGAAGGAGCTATGGCAGAGTATGATGTATTGGTACCATCTCCGAACTATGGTTGTAAAAAATCCAAATAACATATGACTCATTTGCAGCAACAAAGGGTTATGCAGTTCCTAGATGGACTAAATGACACATATGATTAGGCTCGTAGGAAAATTATGATGAAAACCATTGACCAACGCTTGATCAGGCGTATGCACTAATAATACATGATGAGAGTCAAGAATGCTCAAGAGGTGGAGCCATAGGTCAAAAGGCAGATTCATTAGCTATGCAAGCAGGGAGAGGTCAATGTTTTTGAGGAAGGAAACAATATCTACAATTTGAACATTGCCGCATGAAAGAGCATACAAATGAAAATTGCTACAAGATTATCGGGTATCCTGAAGACTTCAAAGGAAGGAAGGGATTTCAACCTAAATGAGTGCTTAGTGCTGCAAATCTTGTAGAAGGATCTGTGACTTAGAGTTCAGAAGGAGCATCACAGTCTAAAGGAGATTATTTCTTCGCAGAAGCATAATACCAACAGATCCTAGGCTTGCTCAGCAAAGACTCACCACCAAGTGACACTCAGACTCAAAATCAAGCAACTATTGCAGGTGTAATTACTGCATTGTCTTCTAGTGTGCATGTTTCAAACAAAAGGAATGATGACTGGATTGTGATTCAGGAGCTATACATCATATATCATATACTTTAGACTTAATGAGTGATTTAAGAAGAGTAGATGATAGAGCACAAGATCAAGCAACATTTCCAAATGGTGGTAGTATAAAGATTGAACATGTGGGGAGTTTATATCTGTCAGCTGTTGATAGGCTGTAGAATGTGCTTCATGGTCCTGATTTCAAATTTAATCTGATGTCGGTGTCCAAGCTGATTAGAGATCTAAGGTGTGCTGCCACCTTTTTACCTGAACTCTATGTGTTTCAGGACCTTTACAATGGCAGGGTGAAGGGGATTTGTTAGGAAGATGAAGGTCTGTATGTGCTGAAAGGAAAATGAGTCAGACTACTAGCAGCTCATGTTTATGTGAAAGGCTCAATTGGTGAAACAACATGTTTGTGGCATAAAAGACTAGGCCATGCTTCTGTTCCTATTATGCAACATGTTTCCTTTTTACAAAATAAAGTATATAGTGATATGCAAAACAAATGTTTTGTTTGCCCTGTAGCTAAACAATCTAGACTGAGTTTTCCTGATAGTGAAAAAAGGAGTACTAGGCCATTTGAGTTAGTTCACATGGATGTCTGTGGGCCATATAAAAAGAGTACTCATGATAGGAAGCATTATTTTCTTACAGTTGTAGATGATTTCTCCAGGGCTACTTGGATTTTCTTGATGCAGTTTAAGAATGAAACTATCATTTTCTTGAAACAGTTTGTTTGCATGGTCAAAACACAGTTTGACACTTCTGTTAAGGTGTTGAGAACAGACAATGGAAAATAATTTTTTAATAAACAATGGAATGAATTCTTGTTATCACAAGGTATTATTCATCAAAGTAGTGGTGTATATACACCTCAATAGAATGGTGGTAGCTGAAAGGAAACACAGACATATATTGAACACTGCTAGGGCATTAAAATTCCAAAGCCATGTACCGGATATATTTTGGGGGGAGTGTGTGCAAACTACTATCTACATAATAAACAGATTGCCTACTAGGATCTTAAATGGAAAGAGTCCTTATGCAATGTTGTATGGTAGAGAGCCTTTAGTAGCCCACCTAAGAGTATTTGGGTGCTTATGTTATGCCACCAATCTGGTGTTAGAAGACAAGTTTACTGCTAGAGCAAGAAGGGCTGTTCATATGGAATATTCAACAAATCAGAAAGGTTATAGATTGTATGATTTAACCACTAGAACCTTCTTTATTAGCAAGGATGTATCTTTCAAGGAACATGACTTTCCATTTAAGAAGATACAACAGTAGCATTCATTCATATCAAATGTGCGAGCTTTTTGGAGATAGAGTTACAAGTTCCAATAGGTGCATTACCAGAAGTGCACAGTCCCGAAGGGCCATCTCAAGATCCTAACATAGCAGAAGTAACGAGTATCAATTCACTAGTAGAGGGAGTCTATAGTGTAAATCATGATACTACACCATTAGTGGAAGGTTTTGATAAACCTTTAGTGCCAACTCCTAATGTAGGTGATATATCTCAAACATGTTGTCTAGAGTTTGATGAAAGTGTAACGACCCGACCGGTCGTTTTGATCTCTAGCGCATCGTTCAGCAGTCTGAGGCCATGAGCAGCTTCATTTCAGGTATTATGACTTGTGCGCATCGTTGGAATTGAATTTCAGGAAGTTCAGAATTGATTTGGAAAGAGAATTCTCATTTCGGAAGCTTAAAGTTGAAAGAATTAACTGAGATTGGATTTCAGAGTAAACGACCTTGGAATCAGGATCTGAAGGTTCCAGCAGGTTCGTATGATGATTTCGGACTTGGGAGTATGCCCGGATCGGGTTTTGGATGACCCGGGAGCGTTTTGGCGCCTTTTGTGGAAGTTAGCATTTTGGAAGAAATTTCATAAGTTTGGCTTGAAGTGCATTTCAGTGTTATCGATGTCCGTTTGGGATTCCGAGTATGGGAATAGCTCCGTATGGTGATTCTGGAGTTGGAAGCGTGATCGGAAGTGAATTCGGAGGTCCGTGGGTCATTTTGGAATCATTTGGCTAAAGATAGAAATTTGAAGGTTTTTGAGGAGTTTGACCGGAAGTGGACTTTTTGAGATCGGGGTCAGAATCCAATTCCGAAAGTTGGAGTAGGTCCGTAATATCGAATGTGACTTGTGTGCAAAATTTCAAATCAATCAGACGTGATTTGATAGGTTTCGACATCCAAAGTAGAAATTTGAAGTTCTAAAGTTCATTAAGCTTGAATTGGGGTGCAATTCATGATTTCGATGTTGTTTGATGTGATTTGAGGCCTCGAGCAGGTCCGTGTTATGTTATGGGACTGGTTTGTGTGATTGGACGGGGCCCCGGGAGCCTCGGGTATGTTTCGGGGTGGTTTCGGATCATTTCGGGCTGTTTTGAAATAGCTGATGCTCGTATCTGGTGTTGTTCTTCGCGTTCGCGAGAATCCTCTCGCGTTCGCGAAGAAGGATTTGGCCTCAAGGACTCTGTTCTTCGCGTTCGCGAAGAGGTTCTCGCGTTCGCGTTGAAGGAAATCTCTGCTGCACAGGTCTGACTGCAGAGGCTCATATCTCACAATCTATAAGGAATTTGGAGATGATCCAAAAATGAAAGTTGTAGCCCTTTGTTTCTAGTTTTCAAAAATGTAAACCATTTGGAATTTGGATTTCTGTACCAAAAGCTATGGCTGGTACACTATAGGCTGTCCGGAAAGATAAAGAAGAAATTTGTATTGCACAGGGCTGACGTTGGAAGCTTATATCTCAAAATATATAAGGAATTGGGATATGACCAAAACATGAAAGTTGTAGATCTTGGTTTCTAGTTTCCAAAACATTAAACCATTTGTAATTTGGAGTTATGTACAAAATGTTATGGCCATTATATTAGAGGCTGTTTGAGAAGAGTATGAAAAACGATTTTTGGGAATTTTCTTCTTCGCGAACGCGATGGGGGTCTCGCGAACGCGAAGAAGACTCGTCTGGGCAGTGTATATGTGTAAAGAAATGGGTTTGGCTCATTTCATCTCATTTTCTCCATGGGAGTCGACCTAGGAGCGATTTTGGAGCTCCATTTTCATCATCCATGTCAAGGTAAGTGATTCCCACCTATTGCAAGTTAATTACATGGATTATATCTAGTTTTTAATATGGAAAATCATGTAAATTAGTAGAAATTTTGGAATTTTGAAGAAAACCTAAAAAATTAGTATTCTTGGATTTTGACCACGATTATGGGTATGGAATTAGGAGAATATTGTATAATTGAGTTCGTGAGTTCACGGGTAAACCTTATCTTCGAGAAATTTCGAAATCCTGGCACGTGGGCCCGAGGGCGTTTTTGTCAACTTTTCGATCGGGGTTAGGAATTGCTATAAATTGGATTGTAATGAGTAATTGAGCATATATTAATGGATTTGTATAATCCTTGGCTAGTTTTGGAGCATTGTGCATCGATTTAAGTCTTCGGAGGAGCGTGGAATGCCGGTTATGGATCTTCGGAGCGAGGTGAGTCTCCTTTCTAACCTTGTAAGAGGGAATTGTCCCCATAGGTGAGTTAGTTGGTTATGTGCTCCTGTTTGTGGGGGCTACGTACGTACGAGGTGACGAGAGTCCGTGCGTAGCTACTATTATGCTATTGTTCGGGTAGTCTAGGATCCAAAAGCGTGCTATACTTGGATTAATTGTAAACTTGTTGACAGTTTGAATTGCTTAAGTTACAATGAATTAGTAAATGAATTGCTAAAAGGATTAAACTTCATTTTCTTAAATTGTTAAAAGAGTATTTGCTTTTATTTGGATAAATGTTCCCCGATAAATTCTTAATTTGCTATTTGAGCATGTATCCCTACGTGTACCTGCGTCGCATGTATGATTCGCGAGTAGGGTATTTGTTTATTTTATGTTGACCGCGTCGCAGGATAGTTCGCGAGCGGGGTAATAGATGCATCCATGGTTCGCGCCGTTCGACCCTCGGCAGTTGCACAATTTATTTTCTGTTGGAGCGGGCCGTACGTCCTCGGCATGATTTGCGCATGCTTGTATTGCTTGCCTTGAGATTATTTGAGATTGATATTTACTCTCCCCGACTTGAGATAATTGGAAACTATTGGATTATGAACCTTGAGACTTTTAATATAAAAAAGGAACTTTCACCTGTTCATGACTTACTTGAAATTACTGTCATTCTTAATAAATCCTTGATTATTCACCTTAATAATATATCATTATTGGACCAATAGTAAGTGTCGAAGTCGATCATCTCGTCTCTACTGCTTCGAGATTAGGCGGGATACTCATTGGGTACACGTTGTTTTCGTACTCATACTACACCTCTGTGCATTTTTGTTGCACAGGTTCGTATGTGGCTAGCAGCTTAGTGGCATAGCGACATGGTTAATACGGAGACTTAGGTGAGTTGCATTTATCGAGACGATCAGAGTCAGCAGAGTCTCCTTCAGAGTATTGTATGGTATTTCCATTTCTGTCCACTTGTACTCCGGACAGTTATTGTACTTTATTCGATTCCTTAGTAATTGCTCATGTACTTGTGACACCGGGTTCTGGGATGTATTTGGGTTTATTCATAAATTTTAAACGTTGTTAAATGTTTTATTATTTATTCGGAGGAACTTACTATGTATTGTTTTAAATGTATAAAAGAAGTGTTTTCGGAAATATTTAAATGAGAATTTGATTAAGTAGTTTGATTGGCTTGCCTGACAGCGATTTCCGACGCCACCACGACCCTTAGTGGATTTGGGTCGTGACAATATGGTATCAGAGCACTAGGTTCCCGTAGGTCTCACGAGTCATGAGAAAGTCTAGTAGAGTCTCGCGGATCGGTACGGAGACGTCTGTACTTATCCTCGGGAGGCTACAGGGCTGTTAGGAGTACTTCCCTTCTTGATTCCTCGTCGTGCGATTTGATTCCTTGAGGCTTAGGCCCTTGTTTCCTTCCTACTCAATCTTACGCGACGCGAACTGCTTGTTATAAATCGAGGATTGAAGGATGGTAATTGTACTACAAACGTGGTGCGGGGTGTTTCTCCCTGCGAGGTTGTGTAAGCTATTATTGTCGCCTTGTGGAAGGAAATTCTATTGATTCAGCTCAGTAGCGGTACTTCTAAGAGCCGTGAGGCTAGGCACAGGTTGCCATGATGCTTGTGAACGATTATTCCGCAGTATTAATATGATGGTAGGATGTTTGCCTACGTGTCGAGGCAGTGAACGACTTGAAGGGAGGTTTACTCAATGCATGATCTAGAGATTCGATATTTTATTCCCGGAAAGGGGAAGGCAAACGGGCTGAGGATGTTCAGGTTTGGGTTGATAGGGTAACAAGACTCGGCATTTGCGAGCGTGGTGGAGTTTTCTTCTATAATGAGGTGTCGCTGTCCTTATTGAATGTACTAAATTCGCCGGCGTTATGATCTTCTACAATTGCCCTTGGAGCAGGATATTGCGGGTCAGTATCAAAGAAGCGACGGTTAGAGATCGCGGGCTGCGGCGGTTCAAGATGGAACCGGTGTTTCTAAGGATGACGGCTCGAGAAAAATGATCTTCAGAATGGTTTAAAGTTAGTAGCGATTTGTGGGTTCAAGTGCTACAAAGTTAGATTTCATCTAAGGCAACAATTGAGCAGCAAAGAATGAGGAAAGACGTTTGGGAAGTGTCAGGCGGTGGCTAAAATTTCTAGAAGGCCAAGTATAAGGAGCAAAGGGCGAGTAGTCGATTAAAGGGATGAGTTCCGCCAAAGTGGGAGAGTGGCGGAGTTGCATATGGGCATTGTGGTAGGATGACTACGCACCTTAAGGAGAGTTTGGAATGATTTGAGAATTTCAGAGATTTGTGATTGGGGTCTACGGATTTAATTTGAAGAATGGACTATTATGCGGCAGGAGATTTGATATAA
>NW_017672224.1:112353-179438 GCF_001879085.1 Nicotiana attenuata | reverse complement strand
GTGGTGGTATTGTAAGAGTTAGAGCAAGACCTGTGTGTGTCATGAGGTGCAATGGGAGCATCAGATTCGTGGAATTTCAACTATTATGCTTAGAGAATGTTATTGTGGTCCTGTGAATAAAGCGGTGCAAGGTATGAATTCAGCAAAGGTGTACAGTCATGTTCTGGTGCATCGTACACGGTGTTCGTATGTTGGGAACAGGTCTGGCAGAGAATTCCGGATGTTAGAATTGGGCTCTAAGGCTTATTTGCTTAAGTGAAAAAGAATATCTTCAGAGTGATTGGGCTAAGGTGCTCAGCAGAGTTGTGGTAGCACGGGTAGGTGCTCACCGTGATAAACAGTGATTTCGGACAACTCCAGCACAGTTCTTAGCACGTTCGAGGACGAACGTATGTTTAAGTGGGAGAGAATGTAACGACCCGACCGGTCGTTTTGAGCTCTAACGCATCGTTCAGCAGTCCGAAGCCATGAGCAGCTTCATTTTAGGTATTATGACTTGTGCGCATCGTTGGAATTGAATTTCGGGAAGTTCAGAGTTTATTCGGAAAGAGAATTCTCATTTCGGAAGCTTAAAGTTGAAAGAATTAACTGAGATTGGATTTTAGAGTAAACGACCTCGGAATCAGGATCTGAAGGTTCCAGCAGGTTCGTATGATGATTTCGGACTTAGGAGTATGTCCGGATCGGGTTTTGGATGACCCGGGAGCATTTTGGCGCCTATTGTGGAAGTTAGCATTTTAGAAGAAATTTCATAAGTTTGGCTTGAAGTGCATTTCAGTGTTATCTATGTCCGTTTGGGATTCCGAGTCTGGGAATAGCTCAGTATGGTGATTCTGGAGTTAGAAGCGCGATCGGAGGTGAATTCGGAGGTCCGTGGGTCATTTGGAATCATTTGGCTGAAGATAGAAATTTGAAGGTTTTTGAGGAGTTTGACCGGAAGTGGGCTTTTTGATATCGGGGTCAGAATCCAATTCCGAAAGTTGGAGTAGGTCCGTAATGTCGAATTTGACTTGTGTGCAAAATTTGAGATCAATCGGACGTGATTTGATAGGTTTCGACATCGAATGTAGAAATTTGAAGTTCTAAAGTTCATTAAGCTTGAATTGGGGTGCAATTCATGATTTCGATGTTGTTTGATGTGATTTGAGGCCTCGAGCAGGTCCGTGATATGTTATGGGACTAGTTTGTGTGATTGGACGGGGCCTCGGGGCCTCGGGTGTGTTTCGGGGTGGTTTCGGATCATTTCGGGCTGTTTTGAAATAGCTGATGCTGGTATCTGGTGTTGTTCTTGGCGTTCGCGAGGATCCTCTCGCGTTCGCGAAGAAGGATTTGGCCTCAGGGACTCTGTTCTTCGCGTTCGCGAAGAGGTTCTCGCGTTCGCATAGAAGGAAATCTCTGCTGCACAGGTCTAACTTTGGAGGCTCATATCTCAATATCTATAAGGAATTTGGAGATGATCCAAAAATAAAAGTTGTAGCTCTTTGTGTCTAATTTTCAGAAATATAAACCATTTGGAATTTGGATTTGTGTACCAAAAGTTATGGCTGGTACACTATAGGCTGTCCGGAAAGATAAAGAAGAAATTTGTATTGCTCAGGGCTAACTTTGGCAGCTTATATCTAAAAATCTATAAGGAATTGGGAGATGACCAAAACACGAAAGTTGTAGATCTTGGTTTCTAGTTTCCATAACATTAAACAATTTGTAATTTGGAGTTATGTACAAAATGTTATGGCCATTATACTAGAGGCTGTCTGAGAAGAGTATGAAAAACGATTTTTGGGAATTTTCTTCTTCGCGAACGCGATGAGGTTCTCGCGAACGCGAAGAAGACTCGTCTGGGCAGTGTATAAGTGTAAAGAAATGGGTTTGGCTCATTTCATCTCATTTTCTCCATGGGAGCCGACCTAGGAGCGATTTTGGAGCTCCATTTTCATCATCCATGTCAAGGTAAGTGATTCCCACCTATTGCAAGTTAATTACTTGGATTACATCTAGATTTTAATATGAAAAATCATGTAAATTAGTAGAAATTTTGGAATTTTGAAGAAAACCTAGAAAATTAGTATTCTTAGATTTTGACCACGATTTTGGGTATGGAATTAGGAGAAAATCGTATATTTGAGTTCGTGAGTTCATGGGTAAACCTTATCTTCGAGAAATTTCGGAATCCGGGCACGTGGGCCCGAGGGCGTTTTTGTCAACTTTTCGATCTGTGTTAGGAATTGCTATAAATTGGATTGTAATGAGTAATTGAGCATATATTAATGGATTTATATAATCCTTGGCTAGTTTTGGAGCATTGTGCGTCGATTTAAATCTTCGGAGGAGCGTGGAATGCCGATTAGGGGTCTTCGGAACGAGGTGAGTCTTCTTTCTAACCTTGTAAGAGGGAATTGTCCCCATAGGTGAGTTAGTTGGTTATGTGCTCCTCTTTGTGGGGGTTACGTACGCACGAGGTGACGAGAGTCCGTGCGTAGCTACTATTAAGCTATTGTTCGGGTAGTCTAGGACCCAAAAGCATGCTATACTTGGATTAATTGTAAACTTGTTGATAGTTTGAATTGCTTAAGTTACAATGAATTAGTAAATGAATTGCTAAAAGGATTAAACTTCATTTTCTTAAATTGTTAAAAGAGGATTTGCTTTTATTTGGATAAATGTTCCCCGATAAATTCTTAATTTGCTATTTGAGCATGTATCCTATGTGTACCTGCATCGCATGTATGATTCGTGAGCAGGGTAATAGATGCATCTATGGTTCGCGCCGTTCGAGCCTCGGCAGTGCATAGTTTATTTTCTGTTGGAGCGGACCGTACGTCCTCGGCATGATTTGCGCATGCTTGTATTGCTTACCTTGAGATTATTTGAGATTGATATTTACTCTCCCCGACTTGAGATAATTGGAAACTATTGGATTATGAACCTTGAGACTTTTAATATAAAAAAGGAACTTTCACCTGTTCATGACTTACTTGAAATTACTGTCATTCTTAATAAATCCTTGATTATTCGCCTTAATAATATATCATTATTGGACCACTAGTAAGTGTCGAAGTCGACCATCTCGTCTCTACTTCTTCGAGATTAGGCGGGATACTCATTGGGTACACGTTATTTTTGTACTCATACTACACTTCTGTGCATTTTGGTTGCACATGTTCGTATGTGGCTAGCGGCTTAGTGGCATAGCGACATGGTTAATACAGAGACTTAGGTGAGTTGCATTTATCGAGACGATCGCAGTCAGCGAGTCTCCTTCAGAGTATTGTATGGTATTTCCATTTCTGTCCACTTGTACTCCGGACAGTTATTGTACTTTATTCGATTCCTTAGTAATTGCTCATGTACTTGTGACACCGGGTTCTGGGATGTATTTGGGTTTATTCATAAATTTTAAAGGTTGTTAAATATTTTATTATTTATTCGGAGGAACTTACTATGTACTGTTTTAAATGTATAAAAGAAGTGTTTTCGGAAATATTTAAATGAGAATTTAATTAAGTAGTTTGATTGGCTTGCCTGACAGCGATATCCGGCGCCAACACAACCCTTAGTGGATTTGGGTCGTGACAGAAAGATTTGCAGATCATGTTGAAGGCTCAACAGTTCAGGAGATAGAGACACCTGTTGCTCCTCAAGCATCTGAACCACCAGATACACATGATGCATGTCACACCTCTTTTTTCTATCAGAAAGGGGGTATAAGGGAGTTTTTCCAATTAAAGTGACAATAATCGAAACGAGATTATTTATTCAAATTCAGAGTCGCTACTTGGGATAATTTATAGTGTCCCAAGTCACCAATTTAATATCCTGAATCGAGGAAGTTTGAATCTTATTTATTGTCTGTGAACACAGAAGACCGGGTAAGGAATTTTGTTAACCCGGGAGAAGGTGTTAGGTATTCCCGAGTTCCGTGATCTTAGCACGGTCGCTCACCTATTAACAATTGGCCTAATTATCTGATTAATTACATGTTATAAACCTATTGTGCATTTTTAACTTTATAACCGCTTTTTATTTATTTATGGAATTACTCTAGAACAAGTTACGATTGTCGTACACCTGTTTGTTTGGTACACATTGCGAATCGTGTCACGGGAGACGTACCCACAATCTACAACATATTTATTTTATTATTATTTAAAGTTGTTATGATCGAGTCACATGAAATGCACACCCGAATTGGGATTATGTATCATGACCATGCCACGGGAACCGTACCCATAGCCACAATGATTATTGTTAATCGCGCCTAAAGCAACTAGCGCATTTAATTATTTTCCTAATCTTTGAGATTGTTGTGATGCCAAATTTACGAACAAGATATTATTGGGAAGCAAATAGGCTAGCTAACATGATTTATTACTTGGCCAGATTCCTTATGGTTCAAGACCCACCTTATGGACCATTCTTTTTCCTTGCTAAGAAAGAAACAACTCCAATTTTATATCTACCCGATTAAAAGCATTTATTCAAGAACCAAGACTACATGCATCATAATCAAAACAAAAACTAATTAAAACAATTTAAATGAAAACTAAGACATGCTACTCAAACAACGTAGAATCACAAATCAACCAACACGCGCACCAATCTATCATAACACAATGAAATGAGAAATGAACCTTCTAATGATGAACAAAGCTGAAAATTACAAATCAATTGGGCTAAACAAAGCAACAATCCTTGGACCGAAATACCAAAATTAACAAACCAGAACCACGAATCGATACCGGAAAGCTCGAAGCCCAAATCGACCTCAGTCATATGATACATTAAAACCTCCAAATATCTGTAACTTGTAAGAAGGAGCTGCATATACCAAGTGATGATTCCAAAGTGATCTCTCAGGAGGCAAATTCCCTTAAACATAATAGCTTACAGGCATGGAACGAGTTCGAGCAACAGGGTATCAAGGTGCACATGAAATCTCCATTGTCAATGAAGATCTAGTTGTGGACATTGACTGCACAAACATATGCAGCAGAATCACAGAAGTAGGAACTTCATACTTTATTTGTTGTCTATTCTATCAAGCCCCTCTAGCATCAATGAATATGTCTGGGTACTAAGCCGAAGACGATTTTTATCCATAATATCCAACAACTCCGAACATCTATCTACAAAACCCCTCTTAAGTAAGCCATCGATTAGAAGCTTCCAAGCTACTTCATCATTATTGTACCCACAATCAAGAAGTCGGAAGAAGGTCGCCTTAGCTTTCTCTAGCTGTATGTATTTTTGTGAACGTGCGCGAGAAAATTCGAAGAGGTTGAGCTGCCGTTTTTTTTTGTCTAGGTCTTAGGAAATTAGGCTTTTTTTTTGGTGGGTTTAAGGGTATTGGGCTCAAAAGGTGGTCTAATTTTTGGGCTTGAATTTTAGGAGATTGGGGTTGAGTCCATGTCTTATTGGGTTTTATGGGGTAAGAAGACTAAATAACATAATGTATCTATAAAATATAAAACCACTTAAAATATATTACTAAAATAAAACTAAATACTAAAAGTGAAACTATTTGTATTTTTTAATTTTTTTTGGTTAAAGGGAGAACATTTTATTGCATACTAAAGGGTTACAAAAGAGTTACTGGTTACATGACCACTATTATGGATAGTGAATGTACTGAGGTTACCAAGACTTGCCAATTTATTGCAAACAGATACTGATACTATTCTAGTAGTGGTTAGGCCTCCTTTGTCCGCTTGGATCGTTGCCAAAACAGAATCTGGAGGGGTTGCCATAACTAACAAGTGGTTACACATGGCTTGCTTGGAACCTTGTTTTGCCAAAAGGTGTGCTGCCTTGTTTCCCTCACGGAACCTGTGCCAGACCGCTAGACTCCCCAGCCTCCTCAACTGGTACTAGCATGAATCAAGAGTTGATTGATAAGTTACGTGGTTTTGCTGTAATAATTCTATGGCTTCAACTGAATCAATTTCTACTTCGATAGGGAACAAACTATGTTGAGTTGCTAGTTGGAGACCATGCTCGTATTTTTTAATTTTATGAATGGTAGATAAACTAAAAATAACTAGATAAAATATCAATTAGCTGAATAAAAGAAAATATTTTTGTAATTTTTATTTTTGTGATAAAATAAAGTAAAAGAGTCAAAACTAGTTAAAATAGCGATATTAGACCTAAACTAAATATTTAAACGCCAAAATGTATAAAATCTCGGGGAGGGTAAAAAATTACATGTCTACAGCTGCCCCTCTTTGGCTGGAAACATGAAGAGTTTTCAGACAAAGAACGACAAGACGTATTTTTGACCCGACCTTTATATAAAAGAGAAGAGAACTAGAGGAAAGGAAAATGTGACCGAGTTCTGATTTTGGATAGCCTACATATTCCGGGTTATAAGGGAATCAGGTCATGTGTAGTTCAGAGAATGATGGAATGATGAGTTGGAGAGTCGAGTGAGGTTCCGTCGAGGCTACGGTCCGCGGTCCTGTTATTACATCAAAATTAAAATGAAAAAGACTAACTTAACCTATGAGCTATGAGTTACAAGATTCCTATCTATGAGTCTTCTGAAACTTGATCTTGAGTCTTGAATGGTTCTTCATTCAGACTTCAGATTTAAACCTTGACTTGCTAGCTGCAGGTGCTAGTTCATTCTTCCCTGACTTCTATGGATCAAGACCGGACATGCAGTGCTCGTGACTTCAGTCATGTCTTGAGCAGTTCACATCTTTCATCTTCTTCTGCATTTTGGATTCACTTCTTTTTTATTTTCTTTTATTCTGGATTGAGACTTCTTCTTTTGGTCATCTCGGACTATCGACTCGCATTCTTGAGGCGAGCTTTTGCTACGTCTAACTTGAATTGGATTTTGAAATGACTTCCCTCGTTCTTCAGGTGGGCGCCTGCAACTGACTTAAAACTCGAATGAATTCCCTTGTTCTCCAGGTGGGCGCCTGCAACTGACTTAAAACTTTGAAATGAATTCCCTTGTTCTCTAAGTAGGCGCCTGATACCGACTTACACTGAAATGAATTCCCTTGTTCTCCAGGTGGGAGCCTGCAATTGACTTAAAACTCGAATGCATTCCCTTGTTCTCCAGGTGGGCGCCTGATGCTACAGCAAAATAGACAAAATAAACGAACATTTCTGCCCCAGTATGCACTGGGAAGATTTGTGAGTTATTAGCAGAACTTTAAATCACCTATGCTATTGATGAATGATGCAATGATGGAGTAAAATTATAGACTCTACTAGGATGTGCATCTCCTAGGGGTGAAACCAAGAAAATTTCGACTAGCAAATGCGTTTGCTAAAAACCTGAATGACCCAAACTAGGAAGTGCGTCTCCTAAATGAATCCAAACCAGGAAGTGTGTCTCCTAAATTTGAGATTGAGCTTGCCGAAAACTATAAACTAAGCTTGAATAAAGTAAAAACTGACCCTATTCTTCAGGTGGGACTCCTGATTTCAAGAAAACTAAAAATTAATAACTTAATAAAACTAAAAATTGACCCTATTTTTTTCAAATCCAGACTTCCCTTTTTACTTTAAAATTATTATCCTAGGAGAAAATTCATCAGACTAGGTTTTAATCTTAGGAGAAAGATTCATCAGACTAAGTTTTCTATCTTAGGAGAAAGATTCATCAGACTAAGATTTCGATCCTATGAGAAAATTCATCAGACTAGGTCCTCTTTTTTTTGTTATCTTAGGAGAAAGATTCATCAGACTAAGATTTCTATCATAGGAGAAAATTTCATCTGACTAAGATTTCGATCCTACGAGAAAATTCATCATACTAGGTTTTCTATCTTAGGAGAAAGATTCATCAAACTAAGATTTTAATCCTAGGAGAAAGTTCATCAGACTAGCTCTCTTTTCTTTTCTTTTTTGGTATCTTAGGAGAAAGATCCATCAGATTAAGATTTCTATCCTAGGAGAAAGTTCATCAGACTAGGGCTCTTAACTTTGGAGAAAAAATTCATCAGACTAAGACCTCGATCCTAGGAGAAAATTTGTCAGACTAGGTCCTTTTTTTTGTTATCTTAGAAGAAATATTCATCAGACTAAGATTTTTATTGGGAGAAAATCCATCAGACTAGGGCTTTTTATCCTAGGAGGAAAAATGTGAAGAGCAATGGCTAAATTTTATGCACACTAGCAAGATAAATAAAGGCAAAGATTTGAGAAACTTCCTTTTGTCGGCTCTTCTCTTCTCTTCTTTTTCTTTTTTTTTTCTTTTTTTTGAAACCACTTTCCTTGCACTGCTTTGCTCCTATTTCAAACAAAGAAAATTTTGTCAGTTTTGAAAGTGGTGGTCGGTTTGTGGCCTTGAATCTTGAGCAGCTTGGCTTTTACTCGATCATCTTGAGTCGGTCGCAAGAGACTTTTGTTCTGCACCAACTCTGATTGTTTCACATCTGGTACCATTTGTATTTGCGGCTCAGTCAGCCTTATCTCAAAAAGAGATTTCTTTTCTTGGATAACCTTTTCAGATATCTTGAATGTCTTTGCTTTTGGAGTAATTTGTCTGTCAGAGAGAATCACAACTGGTAAGAGCCTTTTGCATGATGTGCACACTTCATTGTCATTGTTCGGTACTACAGAGAATCCCTGATTAACCTTGAGGTTATCTTGGCTTGCTTTAACCAAAGAGGCTAACAAGAGTCTTTTGGGGAGAAACCTTTGCATGAATTCTCCAAGGCATGTTGACAGTAACAATTGAGTGCGCTAGCCAAATTTACTTTGTGCAACTCAAAAGCTGGTAGCAGATTTTTAAATCTTTTCTTGCTTGTTTTGATAAGGACTGACTCAGAGTGAAGGACACAATGACGCAAAGAAACAAGTATTAACAAGAAATGCCCCTGCCGGAAGGACATAAGGAAGAGATTTTTTTTTCAATAGCCTTAATGATCATGACATGCATTTTGGACTCAACGGCCTGATCTATCAAACTAATCCAATCTTCCCTTTTACCATTCTTATGACCTTTGAAGTCGGGCTTGTTCGTGCCAATCCTTTGCATCAACTTCACGACTCACTTTCGACTAGTGGTGCCCCGAGGGATTTTCACCTACAAGTCTCTCTCATTTATTTATCTCTACTTACCGTCGCCTTACAATGACCGTGAGGGTTTTCACTAGTAAGCCTCTCTCATTTGTTCATCTCTACTTACCGCCGTCTTACAGTGCCCCTGAAGGTTTTCACTAGTAAGACTCTCACATTTTTCTTTTTGTTTTGTGAGCAACTTGACGTGTTCTATGTCGTGTGACAACTGTTGCTCATTGCATGCTTCTCTTGGCATTCTTGAAGGCATATCGGGAGGTCTTTATTTGGAAGGATTTTGGATAGGGCTGGAAAGAAAGGACGTCATGAAGGCTCAAAATAGACTCAAAGTAAAGGGGGTTGTAGACTTACAACTCTTGGAATCGACTCTTTCAAAAGTGAAAAAAATCTTTGCCCCAGTTTCAGCTATTGGGGATTTTTTTGGAATTTTATTTTCTTTCTTTTTCTTTGAATTCTTATTTGGTTGGACCGAACCGTGAGGCTGCCTAAGTATCCTATTTTTAAGGAATCAGGTCGAACGTAGTTCAAACATCTGACCTAAACTATTTTTCATCTTTTTTTTTCTTTTCTCTTTTTTTTTCTATATTTTTTGTTTCTTTTTGTTTTCAAAACAAGTTGCCCCAAATTCTATTTTTTGAGGGCATGGACCTTTGACAATTCTTTTTTTTTGTTCACTTAGAACTTTCTAAATGTTGCCCCAGTTTGTACTCTTGGGGCATGGAATTTTATTGTTATTTCATTTTCTTTCATTTTTTTTGACTTTTGACTCTAAACTTGATTCCAAAAGAGGGTGGTCAAAGAAAATAACACAGGCTTAAAGGGGTGACAAAGGGTGTAAAGTGTTTGGGTTGCAGAAAAAAGGGCCTCCCAACCTCGAGAACGCCAATATTATCTTTTCGCGATCACAGCATTGACGAACATGTCCGTCTTCTTGGTGTGTTGTGGTCACAAGACACTTTCCATCCCTTAATGTCAAACTTTCCAACAAACTTCAATTGATTAAACATCTTCAAGCCCGATCTTCACAATGATTTGAAGGTGAATTTTACTCGACCTTAATTCCAAAGTATTTCAACTCCTTATTCATCCTCAAAAGTATTTTTTTTCCAGTTATCCAATTCCAGATTAAATCAGTTTCTAAGATCTGGCCGAAATTTCCGCATGCATGTCATGTCATTAGAATTAGCGAGAAAAGAACTAGGAACAGAATGACACAAAAGGACAAACTGTATTTTATTGAGTAAAGGATGAAAGGGTTTGACAACAAGACAAACAACCTAAAATCCGAGTTACAACCCTAAAATAACCCGGATAATTAAAATAGCAACAGAACAGACAGACAAGACTCACACAAACAGTATGGAGGGATAAAAGGGTTTGACTCAATATAACAAATAAAATATGGATGACAACCCTGGAATAACCCACATAGTAGAAAAAACATCAAAACAAGCTACCAAGATTCCTTCCTAGTAAGGAGAGAATGACTTTTCAATTTCTAAGCTTGACATTTAGCCACAAATTTTCTCATCAGAATCACCATGGCCTTCTCCAATTTCAGTCGGCAAGCTCCCGAGAGGATTCTCATACTCCATGTCACCAGGCATTATCCCTACAAAGTGTGCATCATCATGTGCAGGTAAAGGATTCTGCACGATATTCTGGGTGTCACTGTCTTGGATCACAATCAGTTTTTCCTGGATCATCCTTTCTATTTCTCTTTTCAAATCCTGACAACTTTCAACATTGTGTCCTTGGGAATTAGAATGGTATTCACACCTTTTAGAAGGGTTAAAGCTTCTTGCACGTGGGTTCATTTGATTTGGAGGAATGAGTGCAATCATGTCATGATGCTTTAACTTCTCAAATAAGCTTGCATAGGACTCTCCTATTGGCGTAAAATTATCTTTCAACCTTTGTTTTCCTCTATACCCCTGGCTTGGATGTGGGTAATAGGGCACTTGAAAATTTTGTGGAGGCTGCTGGAGGTTTTGAGGTGCTGCTGCTCGCCTTCTGGGGTGTTTTGGTGGCTGGACAACATACTGAGGAGGAGCGACAAAGTATTGTGGGTTCTGAGGGGGATAGTAATGCTCAGGGGAGTTATCGGAAAACAGACGAGGCTGGTCATAACTTCAAAACGGTCTCCTAGGACCTCTTCTCGACCCTGATGTCATCATGATTTCTTCATCCATCTCATTCGTGCCACCAGATTCAATTTGGACAGCCCGAGTTGCAGCTTTGAGAG
Organism: Nicotiana attenuata; assembly: GCF_001879085.1. Lineage (NCBI taxonomy): Eukaryota > Viridiplantae > Streptophyta > Magnoliopsida > Solanales > Solanaceae > Nicotiana > Nicotiana attenuata. Next base: position 168,154 of record NW_017672224.1, on the reverse strand, counting down.
CTGCTTGACTTATAATTCTGCCCGTCTTAAGGCCATTCTCTACCATTTCTCCCATTTTGATTGCTTTCCGAGAAGGATTTGCCAACTGCGGACATCATGTTTTGAAAGTAATCTAGATCTTGCACCTGAAGGAAGATAGTGATTAGCTCGTGGTCATCCATGGGTGGCTTAACTCTAGCTGTTTGCTCTCTCCATTTAATGGCATATTCCTTGAAACTTTCACTTGGTTTCTTCTTCAGGTTTGAAAGGGAATTGCGGTCTGGGGCAATGTCAATGTTGTACTGGAACTGTTTGACAAAGGCCCGAGCCATGTCATCCCAGACATGCCAGTGAGAGGTATCTTGATCCATAAACCATTCGGACTGCTCCCGTAAGGCTTTCCCTAAAATAAGCTATTAGCAATTCTTCATTTCTTCCGGTACCTCTTAGCTGATTCCAATACCTTTTCAAGTGGGCTATGAGGTCTCCATGTCCATCATACTTTTCAAATTTGGGAGTCTTGAAACCAGGTGGCAAGTGGACATAGGGGAACATACATGAATCCTTGAAGGCAATGCTTCTCTGACCAGCCAACCCTTGCATGTTTTTCAACAGTTGTTCTAAGCTTTTCACTCTTTGGGTCATTTCTTCCTGTGCCATCTTTCGGGCAGGCTTCTCAATATTTGCAGGAAGATCAAACAAGTATAAGTGGTACTCAGGAGAGTGGTACTGCTCTTGCTGGGTAGCAAATTGTGACTCATGAGTTTTCCTCTGCACCACCGTTGGCTGTGGGATAGTGAAGACGGGCACAACAGTAGAGGTTGTCTGATAGGTTGTCAATGACAAACTTTGAGAGCATGAAACAGAAGTTCCAGCTGTAGTCGTAAAGTTGGGATAATGACTGAACCCAGATGGATAGGATTGATCAGACAATGAGACCGGAATGGTAGTAGTCGAGATGGCTGGGAACTCTGGGAAACCATGAGAAGAAAAGGGCGGTCCTTGGCCGTTGGCACATTGTCACACCTCCTTTTTACACCCGAGAGGGTATATATAGGAGTTTTTCTAATTAAAGTGATATTATTTGAAATGGGATTATTTAATTAATCAGAGTCGCCACTAGGAATAAATTATGGTGTCCCAAGTCACCGGTTTATTTTAAATCCCAAATCGAGGAAGGTTTATTTTTAAAGAGTCTGTGAACCAGAAATTCTAGACAAGGAATTCTGTTAACCCGGGAGAAGGTGTTAGGCATTTCCGGGTTCCGTGGTTCTAGCATGGTCGCTTAGTGATTATTACTTGGATTAAATTGTTTAACTACTCATTTTTAGGACCTATGTGCATTTATCTTTTACCGTTTTTTAAAATCACTTGAATTAATCGTAATTAAAGAATTCAGTTATGCGTACATATACTCTTTTCCATTGGCGCGTCAAAATCATGTCACGCGAACGTGTCCACAGTTAATAACGCTTTGTTTATTTTATTAAGAAAAGTTTGGTTGAAGTTGCGCGAACGCATCCCTCGGGTTACTTTTAGGAATTAAATTTGCAATTATGTTACGCGAACGTATACATAATCGCAATACTAATCTAAATCGGGCCTACAGAAAACTACAATTATTTAGGGTTATTTTAGTACTAGGTTAATACTAATGTTAGGGCCATAGCTTAAAGGTTTTCGTTTGTGTATGGCGCACCTCGATTTATTATGACCAAAAAAAATGAGTTTGCACTTTTTATTTAATTAAGACTAGGGATACTAATTGGAATCCAAATTAAGAAACCTTTATCTAAAAAAAAGGGTGAAGGCTGGGCTTATAATTAATTCTTTTGGAGGGATTGGGCCGACGATGGCCCATTGGTCATTTACCTAAGGGGGATCGGCAGCCTTGAGCTTTTTAGGGCTGGACTCTGCCCTTAAGAGGAAGGATTCAGAAATGTATGTTGAGCCCAAATAGAACAGCCCATATTGGGCTTGTATGTAGGCGGGCCTATTTTTTTGCAACTAGGCCTATCCACCTCTAAAATTAACAGCATTTACATATTTACAACAACCAAATCTCAGCTTGTTTCTAAGTAAAACAAGTATCCAAAAATCAAACACAATCCTAATTTTAAAATTTAACCACATAAGTTTCAAGATAGGAGAAGCATACACTTAAACCATGATTTATAAGGAACAAGGAGAGCCTGGATTAGGACTCAGGACCTAGGCCCAATGGCCTAAGTCCAGATTGATCAAATTCATTTGGGCTTCAAATTCAAGCCCTACTTTAGACGAAAATGGCACTTACTACCCTTACGGATTGGGCTCACCACTTAGCCCATTGTGCCACTATAATTATGAAAACATTATGGCAGTCCTACCAAGAGTTTGAAACAAAATTAAAGCTTCATTTATTACAACTTTTCATATCAGAATACAGCTTCGTAAAAATCAGAACTATTACATGGTAATCCTATTAAATACATAAAATACTAATTTAACCAAACTAAACTATTACAAACCCCATATAACCAATGAACACTGTCTCTTTTGGACATTGTTTGTCCATAAAAGCTATGCCTCTCATATGAACATCACTGGATTTCAGCATGCTCGGACAGTAGAGTTTTTGATTTTTTAGCCTTTGGACCTGCTGATTTGGTCAACTAGTGACCAAATCTATAGGTATTGGCTCAAGGTTTGCAAATAAATCCTAAATAACTTCACACTACTTATAACAGGAAAAGAGAGGCAGAGATGACTTGTTGTAGAACCATTCTTGAACCATATAACTATTAGGAAGGCATTCAATCAATGCAGAACAGAGTGATCCATGAGTTTAACCATATCTAAAGGTTAAACTCATTGAACCAACAAAGGGTCTCAAACCCATGCTGCAAGGATGACCTAAGGGAAAAGTTTAATCCATGAGTCTAACCATATAAGGGTTGGACTCAATGAATAAATCAAATTTAATTATGGGAGCCTAACAGGCTACATGACCAATGTAACAAAAGAAGTATGTATAAACTGAAATGAACAAAACCAAACAATGTGAGAATCATACAAGGGTATAAATACTCATGATATGAACCAAAGAGAACAAAAGAAACCATTCATTTAAGACATAAAATTTTCAGCATGATTGCAACTTTAAGTAAAGAACCTACAGATATCTAAACATTGACAAAGCAAAGATCAACTTGGATTCATCTTGAAACTCCATTTACATTGCACTTAAACATGGAAGAAATATGTGTACCTTAAAAAGCACTTGAAAACAACAACTAAAATGAAAGGAAGAAGTGCTGGAAAAACTTCAAAAGCACTGTAATACAGCAGCAGCAAACAACACATCTACAACAACTTCCAAATGAATCAAAATTTCAGACCCAAAACCAGCCAACTAAACCCGGAAATCCCCAGCTAATAGACCAAGAAAGTTCTCTATTTCAAGCCATATTTTTAACTTGTAAAGAATCAGAAAAATGAAAGGTTTTGAAGTTTTCTTTTTCAAGATTTGGAATCTGAACTTTTAGAAAGAAAATGGAGCTTTTTTGTGTAGAGAATAAGGCTGAAAAATGTGTCCAAAATCTGAATGAGAGGACCTACCTATATATAGGCTACCTAGGGAGGGTATATCTTGGGTATATTCCTTATCCTAAACCTCTGAAAATAGTACAATACAACCGTCCTTCCTATCCTAATTCAGCATCTTTTGTAACAGCTAGGACAACTGTACATTTCTGATTTCTAGCCTAAGTAAAAATATAATTTTACCCTCTAAGTTACTGCCTATTTCATTTTAGCCTGAATTCTGATTTTAAAACAAATGCAACTACTTTAGGCTTGTAACAAGTGATTAAATTGCCTAAAGGTATTGTATTTCAAATTCGGAAATTAAACTAAGGTTTTAAAATAGTTGTTCAGATGCTCAAATCTGAGCTTAACACTAATTAAACCTAAGTAATCACATGTATAGGCAATTAAAACTCAGATTCGAAAAAGGTTTACTCAAATTTAACCAGGTCTGAACTGAACCAATTTAAAGCTGTATTAGGCAATTTATTAACGTGAATTCTACCCTAATTGAATCAAACTATGCAACTACTTGCTAGAAGAAATCATGAGATGAAGAGAAAGAGCAGAAACACAAAACTCCAAATTAACAGAACTAATCATGCAAATTTAAACTCCTAAACTATGAAACCTAAATAATGACAATGTTAAAACAGAGTAAAAAAGGGAAAATAACCTAAATCATGCAAATAATCAGAAATGGGAACAAAAAAAGGGAAAAGAAAAAAGAAGAGAAAATGAAATCATGGGAAAAAAGAGTAAATAACAAACTAAACTAAAAATGAGCCCTAAACTACTGATTGATTCCTAATGAATAAATGCAGAAGGAGACGACAATTCATAAATAATAAAAAGAGAATTTAAAACATGCAATTACAGACAGAACAAGCATAATGAAGAATCAATCAAAGAAAAAAAAGAAAAAGGGGTGACCAAGAAAGGAGAGGAAAAGAAAAAGATAGAGAGAAAATCAGAAATTACCTATACCAGAGCGGGGAACCAATTAGAATCGAAGAAACTGGTCAGAGCTTGAAATGGTTAGGGTAAACTTGAACAATAGGTCATCCACACGGACCAACTGCTCTTATCAAAAACATTTGACCCATGTAGAATTGAGCCATTAAAAACTCCAGAATCGACTTGGTAGAAGTTTCTTAGGGTTTCAAAATCTAAGATCCAAAATTCGACCAAATTGGGGCCGATTTGGAGGGGGCTAATGGTAGCTTAGGGTTTAGAGAGGGGCAAGGATAATAGGGTGTGAATTTGGAGCGGATTGGAGCAGTTAGGTTTTTTTGCCGAATTTTCGATCTAAAATTCGAGGGTTTAGGCTGGGATTCGAGGGAAAAGAGTTGGAGATATGGACTGAGGAGGTGAATGGGGGTTCAGGGTGTAAATTTGGTGAGATTTGGGACACCGGAACCGCCGTGAGGCGATTTCCGGCGGGTGGTCTGCGGTGGAGCCGGTGAGGGGATCCTAGGCGGCTAGGGTTTCTTTGAGAGAGATGAAGACGAAGAGTGAAAGGGTTAGACGGGTGGGGGGGGGGTCTGAAGTTCAGACAGGTTTATATTAATTGACCGGCTAGTTCCGAGCCATTGGATGATCAAAATCCAACGGTTGTGATTAATCCATATGAAACGGGGTCGTTTGGCTTCTGGTGGGTCTGGACCGGGTAAGGCTTCGTTCGGGCTTCGGTTGTGGGTTATTTTGGACAGGTTTTGGGCTGGTTTGGGGTATTAGAATCAGTCCAATTTCAAAATAAATACCCAACTTTTTTATTTCCCCTTTTTTTTTAATCAAGAATCCCTAAATCAAAAATCCTAAATTATCTAAAAAATGTGAAATTAAACTAATTAACTAATTATAAAATTATAAACATCACTTAATTCTAAATTAAAAGAGAAAGTATTAAAAATTAAAAGACAAAAAAATATAAAAATGAGCTATTTTTTTGTGATTTTCATTTTTTTTTATAAAATAAATAATCATTGATTAATCCTAAAAAATGTAAAAATAAAGCCTAAATGCAATGCATGATTGTTTTTTGATATTTTCATGATTTAAATAAAAATTAATCATGCACAGAAATGCAAATAATTAAGAAAATTCTACAAAAATTCCTAAAAATGGCAAATAATTAACAGAAAAATCTATTTTGTTGGGATTTAATAGGAGTATTTCATATAGGGCAAAATCACATGCTCACAGCTGCCCCTCTTTGCTCGGAAACACGAAGGGTTTTCGGGCAAAGATAAAATGAGCAATTACGAGGGATTTTTGCCCGTTCGAAACTCCATGAGAAGCATCTTTTGAAAAAGCCTGACCGAACCTTGATTCGGAGGTTGCCTACATATCCTTGGCTATAAAGGAATCAGGTCAGTGTAGTTCTGGATGTTTTGGTAGCTGGGACTACCGGGAAACTGTGATTTCACTGCTATTGCTGTTGTTTCTGCTTGCGGAGCTCATTATTACACCAAAATAAAAGATAAGAAGCTAACTAGCTAAGCCTATCAACTACGAGTTACAAGATTCCTATCTATAAACCTTCTAAAGCTTGATCTTGAGTCTTGTATGGTTCTTCCTGCAGACTCTAATCTGAATCCTGATGCTCGTTAGCTGCAACCGCTGGTTCATTTTTCAGCTTTTCGGATCAAGGCGGGACATGCAAAACTTGCGACTCCAATCATATCTTGAGCAGTCCGCATCTTTTCTCCTCTTCTACACTTGGAGTTCAACTTATTTTCTTGTTCTTCTTTTCTTTTATTTGGGTTGAGACTTCTTCTTTTGGTCATCTCAACCTTGTGCCTCACGGTGAAAAACCTGTTCAGGCACCAAAGCAAACAAACAAACAAAATTTTTCTGCCCCAGTTTTCACTAGAAAAATTTCGTGAGTTATTGTAACAATAATCTAAACTATTTCCTTATTTGAAAGCAAATAAAATAAGGATTGTGTATCCTTGGGAAAAAGAGATTAGGGAGTGGAGCCCTATATCTACACTAAAATCAGTCAGGGAGTGGAGACCCTATGTTGGAAAATCAGACTAGGAAGTGGAGACCCTATGTCTAAAAATAAAATCAACTAGGGAGTGGAGACCCTATGATGGAAAGGCGACTAGGGAATGGAGACCCTATGTCTAAAAAAAAATAAACTCAACTAGGGAGTGGAGACCCTATGTTGGAAAGGCGACTGGGGAGTGGAGACCCTATGTCTAAAATAAACTCAACTAGGGAGTGGAGACCCTATGTTGGAAAGGCGACTAGGGAGTGGAGACCCTATGTTGGAAAGGCGACTAGGGAGTGGAGACCCTATGTCTAAAAATAAACTCAACTAGGGAGTGGAGACCCTATGTTGGAAAGGCGACTAGGGAGTGGAGACCCTATGTCTAAATTGAACTCAACTAGGGAGTGGAGACCCTATGTTGGAAAGACTGTAACTAGAGATTGGGGACCCTAGGCTACCATATTTTTTGAATTTTTTTTTCTTATCTCTTTTTTTTCCTTTTCTTTTAAATATGTTTCTTCTTTTTTTTCACTTTTTTTTAATTTCATAGAATGAGTGAATGCGGGAAAGAATTTTGGAGGGGATTTCCCTTTATGGATTGTTGCTGCAAAGCTGTTTCTAGCCCTTGCGCAGTTTCTTTTTGGTTGCACCTGCTTCTTGTAAGGTTACTTTAGATTGCACCGGTTTCATGTTTTCAAGCAAAGAACAATTGTTAGTTTGAAACGGTGGTTGGTTTTGTGGCCTTGATTGTTTTTTATCTTAGCCCAACTCTTTTGATGAAAACCTCTACTACTGCTCGTTGGCTTTCTGGAAATCAATCTCTCTTCGAAAACCCAGGGATCTTGACTTTCCAAAATTTCACATGACGGTTCAACCGGGTGGGGCTTTGGCTTTTTCCTCTTGTTTTGCCTTTATGGGCATTTGACTTTGGATTTCTTTCCTTTTCTATAATTTGACTTTGGAACATCGGCCATCACGGCCAGTCGAGATCGACTTGATGCACCTGCTGAGGCTGGGTGCTTTTCTTTGGCTTTGGCTTTTGTTAAGCAGAACCCTGTAAAACCAATCTTGCCATCTTTTCTTCGTATCAGTTTCGAAGAGGGATTAGACCGAAAGGGACTCAAAGAAATGTAAACAGAGGACATGATAATGAATTTAACGAGAAGCGTCCCTTTCGGGGGAAAGAAAGAAGGACTTATCTGGAGTGCATGCAGACTTCAATAGACATGACATGCTTCTTGGACTGGATACCTGATCTGCGCAGCCATCCAATCTCGCAAAAAACCCTTCATAATCCATATCTCAAAACCGAGAAACCTTGCCAGGACTCTTGTCAGTGCTGATGGTTGTAAGGAATTCCCTCTTTTCGATCAATGGAGCCCTTTGTGGATTTTCGCCAATGGACCTCTCTCATTTCTCTTCTTACCGTCGCCTTATAGTGCTCTTTGCGAGTTTTCACTAACAAGACTCTCTCATTTTTCAGTTTCTCTGCTCGCCATCGCCTTACGGTGCCCGTGTGGGTTTTCACCAACAAGACTCTCTCATTTTATTTTTCTCATTTGATTGCAACGGATTCAAACAGCTGCGTTCTCCGATTTTGAACATCTTTTATCGATTGATCGGAAGGACTTGAACTGGGCTTGGGGTAAAAGGAATTTTGATCGAATTACAACTTTGGAACCATTCTCGCGGGATCATCGCCAAACCATTACAACATCTGCCCCAGTTTTACTTTTGGGGGATTTTGGATTTTTGTTTTGGTGTGACTGAACCCCAGATAGAGGCTGCCTACGTATCATTTCGGAATCAAGTCGAACGTAGTTCAGGGAAATTTTTTGTTTTTGTTTTTCTTTTTGTTTTGATTTGATGATTTTTTTTACAAACGTTTTCAGGTTCCAAAGAGGGTAATCAAAGAAAGGTAACCGGCTCAAAGGGTTAGCAAAGGATTGGAGTGTTTGGGGTAGCGAGAATAAAAGCCTTCGTCATCCCAATCGGACAATATCGATACCACAAAAAGGTTAAACGTAATACCTTTTGACTGCGTCTGCATTTACAGCTGTTTCAGGGTCATTTCCTTCAATGTCTCCTAGGTACAATGCCCCTTTTGGAAACAATTTTCTGATAATGTACGGGCCCTTCCAGTTAGGAGCGAACTTTCCTTTTGCTTCCTTGTGATGAGGGAGAATACGTCTCAAAACAAGTTGCCCCACTTCAAAGTTCCTAGGCCGCACTTTCTTGTTGTAGGCACGGGCCATTCTTTGTTGATACAACTGCTCGTGGCAGACTGCGGCCATTCACTTTTCGTCAATCAGGGTTAACTGTTCTAGACGGGTCTAGATCCACTCACTATCCTCAATTTCAGCCTCAACGATGATTCAGAGAGATGGAATTTCGACCTCTGCGGGTATTACGGCTTCAGTGCCATAAACCAATAGACATGGGGTTGCTCCGACTGATGTGCGCACGGTTGTGCGATATCCCAACAATGCAAACGACAACTTTTCATGCCATTGCCTGGAACTTTGGATCATCTTCCTAAGAATCTTCTTGATGTTCTTGTTTGCTGCTTCAACGACACCATTAGCTTTGGGCCGATAAGGGGTAGAGTTCCGATGCGTGATCTTGAATTGTTCACATATCTCCCTCATCACATGACTATTCAAGTTCGCAGCATTGTCTGTAATGATGGTCGTAGGAATACCAAAATGGCAGATGATATTGGAGTGCACGAAATCCACCACTGCTTTCTTAGTGACGGCTTTGAGGGTGACTGTTTCAACCCATTTTGTGAAGTAGTCAATGGCAACCAATATGAATCTATGCCCATTTGAAGCTTTTGGCTCTATTGGCCTAATGACATCCATTCCCCAAGCAACGAACGGCCACGGTGCTGACATAGGATGTAGTTCTGTAGGTGGTGCATGAATCAGGTCACCGTGCACCTGACACTGATAACATTTTCGGACAAAACTGAAGCAATCTTTTTCCATTGTTATCCAGTAATAGCCTGCTCGAAGGATTTTCTTTGCCAGGATGTATCCATTCATGTGGGGCCCATACACTCTTGCGTGCACTTCATGCATGATTCTTCCGGCCTCTTCGGCATCCACACATCTTAACAAGTTGAGATCTGGAGTCTTTTTGTACAAGACCTTGCCGCTCAAGAAGAAACTGCTGGCAAGCCTTCTAATGGTTCTCTTTTGGTCTCCATTGGCTTGCTCGGGATATTCTTTTGTTTTCAGAAATCTCTTGATATCATGATACTATGGCTGAACATTTGGTTCCACCTCAACCGTATTGCAATAACCATGCCTTTCTCGGATTTGGATTTCCAATGGGTCAATGTGGACATTGCCTGGATATGGCAACATCGAGGCCAAAGTAGCGAGTGCATCGCTAACTCATTGTGAAAACGAGGAATGTACCTGAACTCGACTGACTTGAACCGCTTGCTAAGATCTTCCACATGTTGTCTGTATGGAATAAGCTTGACATCCCGAGTTTCCCATTCTCCTTGAGCTTGTTGGATAATCAAGTCCGAATCTCCCATGATCAACAATTCTTCCACATCTTGGTCGATTGCCATATTCATACCTATAATGCAGGCTTCATACTCGGCAGTGTTGTTTGTGCAGAAAAACCAAAGCCGGGCTGTGGCTGGATAGTGTTGACCAGTGGGTGAGATCAAAATTGCCCCGATCCCGATACCTTTTGCGTTCACGGCTCCATCGAAGAACATTTTCCAAGCATTGGTGTCTTCTTAAATTACCTCAACTGAATTTACTTCCTCGTCCGGAAAGTAAGTACTCAGAGGTTGATATTCATCATCAACGAGATTTTCAGCTAGGTGATCTGCTAAAGCTTGAGCTTTCATTGCCGTGCGAGTGACATAGACTATGTCAAACTCGCTGACAGGATTTGCCATTTTTCTAACCTTCCTGTGGGCATCGGCTTCTGGAATATGTACTTTAAAGGATCCAGCCTAGTGATGAGGTAAGTGGTATAGGCCAACAGGTAATGCCTAAGCTTCTGAGCGACCCAAGTTAGGGCATAGCAAGTCCTTTCCAATAGGGTATATTTGGCTTCATAACTTGTGAACTTTTTGCTCAAATAGTAGATTGCCTACTCTTTCTTCCCGGTCACATCATGTTGCCCGAGGATACAACCGAAAGAATTGTCCAAGACTCTCAAGTACAAAAACAAAGGCCTTCCAGGTTCGGGTGGGATCAAGACTGGCAGGTTCGACAGATATTCTTTGATTTTGTCAAAGGCTTCTTGACACTCATCCGTCCATTTAATCGCTGCATCTTTTTTCAACAGCTTGAATATGGGCTCACATGTGGATGTCAACTGAGCAATGAACCGGCTGATGTAATTTAACCTTCCCAGCAGGCTCATAACCTCTTTCTTGGTTCTTAGAGGAGGCAAATCCCGAATAGACTTTATCTTTATTGGATCTAGCTCGATGCCCCTCCGACTGACTATAAATCCCAAAATTTTCCCAGACGAAACTCCAAATGCACATTTAGCTGGGTTTAGCTTCAAATCATACTTGCGCAGACGCTCAAAGAACTTTCTCAGGTCCCGAACATGGTCATCCTGTATTCTGGATTTAATGATCACATCGTCCACATACACCTCGATTTCTTGGTGCATCATGTCATGAAAGATGGCAGTCATAGCCCTCATATAAGTTGCTCTGGCATTGTTCAAACCAAAAGGCATGAACCTGTAGCAATAGGTGCCCCAGGGTGTTGTGAATACTATCTTTTCTGCATCTTCTTCATCCATCAAGACCTGATGATACCCAGCATAACAATCCATGAAAGACAGTACCTCATGTTTGGCACAGTTGTCAACGAGGATGTGGATGTTTGGCAAAGGGAAGTTGTCCTTGGGACTTGCTTTGTTCAGATCCCGATAATCAACACATACTCGTGTTTTCCCGTCTTTCTTCGGCACTGGGACCACATTGGCCAGCCATGTGGTGTATCGGACCACTCGGATCACCCCCGCCTTCAACTGTTTTATGACCTCTTCTTTGATCTTGTCACTGATACTAGTTTTGAACTTCCTTTATTTTTGCTGGACAGGGCGATAATCGGGGAAAGTTGGCAACTTGTGTACCACTAGATCAATACTTAATCCTGGCATGTCATCGTAGGACCAAGCAAACACCACTTTGAATTCAAAAAAAAGTTGGATCAGGGCATCCCTAGTTCTTTCATCTGTGTGAATGCTTATCATGGTTTCTTGGACCTCTTCTGAATTACCCAAATTTACTGGCTCGATTTCATTTAGATTTGGCTTAGGCTTATTCTCAAATTGTTCCAATTCTCGATTTATTTCCCTAAAAGCCTCTTCTTCATCGTATTCCGGTTCTTGATTCATTATTTCACAATTAGACAACGTGTTTGAATCTGGGCATGAAGTCCGCAAGCATGTCATGTTATTTAAAGTCGCATTATTAGAACTGAAAGAAGAAATAATAAAAAGTAACAAAAATCAGAAAGAATAAAAAGAAAGATTCATGAACGATGAAATATTGATTTCATTTCATTGAATTTTGAAGATAACAGGGTTTACATTGGAATTCAAAGACAGTAAACTAAAGAAAACATCCGAGTTACACCCTGGAATAACTCGTGATGTAGAAAAGGTGGCAAGACTGGACTACAGGGATTCCCGCCTGACTGGGAATGGAGTAGCCTTCCAATTTTGCAGCTTGGCATTGGGCCCCATATACAGCACCTCAGCGGTGCTCGAGCCTTCTCCCGGCTGGACCATGTGGGTTTCACACAACATCTACCTCATAGCTCCACATATTTCTTCTATTTCTTCGGCCATGAAGGCCTCATCTTCCTCTTCTATGTACTTGGGCTTGACAAATGTTTTGTAGAGATGCGGGATTGGCTGAGGCAAGACCCAACCGTTGTTCTTTCGCTCATTTTCCCATGTTTCATCAGCTGGCATGGCTTGAAAACCCACACCAAAAAACTTCTCGCTAGCAGCCAGAGTGATAGGTTCTGTGATACCTTGCAATGATGCCCCGAGTCCCTTCCCAGGCTTATAACCATGCTTGATCATTTCAGCAGCGACCATGAGGGACGCATTTGATAGAAAGGGCTGAGGGCACGGGCTTCCCTCCTCACATTGATCTGCGACACCACCTCGAAAACTTGATAGACTATATGCTCGCTACCTTCCTTAGCTTCGAGACATGGGACTGATGGGTCGCGGTAAATTGACTGCTCGTCTTCTCCATGAACCAAAATTTCCTGATCTTCGTGCTCAAATTTCACCATTTGATGGAGCGTTGAAGGTACGGCCCCCGCACCGTGGATCCAAGGCCTTCCTAAGAGAAAATTATAGGAGGTGTCCATGTCCAGCTGAAATGTCACCTCGAAATCCACAGGACCGATAGTCAAAATCAAATCGATCTCGCCTATGGTGTCTCTCTTGATGCCATCAAAGGCACGCACATAGGCATTGTTAGGCCTGATTCTCTCAGTCCCAATCTCCATTCTTTGCAAAGTTGAGAGAGGGCAGATATCAACTCCGGATCCGCCATCTAGCATGACTCTTTTCACATAGTACCCCTCACACTTAACTGTCAAATGGAGGGCTTTGTTGTGGGCGGCTCCTTCCGGGGGCAAATCATTCTTGTTAAAGGAAATCTGATTGAGGGCGAAGAATCTTTCTGCCATCCTTTCCAGTTGTTCCACAGTGGTTTCAATCGGAACATAAGCTTCGTTGAGGGTCTTTATCAGCACCTTCTGATGCTCACTCGAGCTTATCAGTAGAGACAAGAGCGAGACCTGAGCGGGAGACTTCCGGAGCTGGTCAATTACCTCGTAGTCCGCAGTTTTCATTTTTCGGAAGAATTCCTCCGCTTCTTCGACACTAACTGGCTTTTTGAGCGGGAAGCGCTTCTGCTTGGCATTGTTCACTTCTTCCAGATTGAGGTACTTCCTGGATGGGTTGGTTTCATTTACTTCCACTGCGATTTCTTTCCTTTTGTATGTCACAATTGCTCTGTTAGTTCCAAGGGACTGCAGTGGGGTCTTTCATAGGCCTTTGCGGTGCGCGGCTAATGATCACGGGCTCGCTCAACCTGGGTGGAATCACTGGTCCCCGTGCTACATAAGTTCCTTTGGGTACATACATCTTGGGTCCCTTGTTCAGCTCGAACCTCTTAGGAGGGCTCATTGCCAATTGTTCTTTCTTGTGACCCCGGGGAACATAAAGAATGACGTCTTTAGGGGTCGCTGCCCCAGTTTTGGTTTCCACCATCTTTTCTGCATTTTGAGGGGTGGAGTTGCTCTTTTTCTCTCCCTTGCCTTGCTTTGCAACCGCCCTCGGCTTCTTTTCAACATCGGCGATGGCAATGATGGCTTTCAGGGCCGGGTCAAACTCCTTATCTTCACAAATCATGCCAATAACTGACTCGTTGTTGTGGGCTGACAATGGATTGTTGGTCACATTGGGGATTTCTTCATCTTTCAACACCACCCTTTTTTGCTCTATGAAGTTTTTGATTGCCCTTTTGAGAGTCCAACAGTCTTAGTGTCACGCCCTTCCGCTCCCGAATGGTAGGAACATCGAGCACCGGGTCAGTAAGAGGGCGACTCTGGGTTTTTCCCGGTTTGGGGTACGGGTTGCAACAAACCCATTTGGACAAGTTTAGGGAAAAGGCTAGAGTATGATTCACCAATAGGCATGAAATTTGTTCTTCTGGGTGGTTCCCGAGCACGGGCTTTGTATGGAAAATTATTTTGAGGGGGTCGTGGATTATATGGAGCTTGGTGAGGAGGGTTATTTCTTGGGAATGGAGCTCGGTTTTGGTTAAACTGTTGTTGTGGCCTAGCGTATGGCTGGGCATTCATTACTGCGTACGGCTGAGGAGCCATAGCATAGGGCACATCCTGATGAGGATAATAATGTTGTGGGGTGCTTGGAGGGAAGTAACTTCTGGGTGGACGGGGGTTTCTCGGACCTGAAGACGCCATTGCCACTTCTTCCTTCTTCTTTCTGTTCGCTACACCTCCGGAGCCGCTTTGAATTGCTTGGGATGTAGCTCTTATGGAAGATTGACTCAATACGCGCCCTGTTTTCAGACCATTCTCGACTATCTCACCAATCTTGATGGTCTCAGCAAACGGTTTCCCCATTGCAGACATCATATTCTGAAAGTAGTCAGCCTCTTGGGCTTGAAGAAAAACACTCACCATTTCTGTTTCATCCATCGGGGGCTTGACCCTGGCCGCTTGTTTGCGCCATTTAACAGCATATTCTCGGAAACATTCCGACGACTTCTTCTTGAGATTCGATAGAGAATTCCTGTCGGGAGCTATGTCTATGTTATACTGAAACTGCCTGACAAAATCTCGAGCCAGATCATCCCAAATGTGCCAACGAGATATGTCCTGATCCATGTACCACTCGGAAGCAATGCCCACTAGACTTTCTCCAAAATAAGCCATGAGAAGCTCCTCTTTTCCACCTGTTCCTCTCAGTTTATTGAAGTACCTATTGAGGTGGGCTATAGGATTCCCGTGCCCGTCATACTTTTCGAACTTTGGGGTCTTGAAACCCAAGGGTAAATGCTCATGTGGGAACATACATAGATCAGCGTAGGATACGCTCTTTTGTCCGCTCAAGGCTTGTATATTCTTAAGGCTCTGTTCTATGCTCCTCATTTTCCGAGTGATTTCCTCCTGCTCGGGATTCTTTGTAGCCTTCTCCTATCCCGCGGTAAACTCGTACCGGGGTTGTTGAGGGTAAGAATTGGTGGTGATATGGGTAGGTTCTGGTGGAAAAGATGGTACTTGGAAAGTGAAAGATGATGGATCAAAGCTTGGCCTGGGCACAGTTGGCTGTACCGTAGCCGAGGTTGGTGGTGCTGTAAATATGTTGGAAGCCGCTCCCGAAACTACCTGGGGGCGAACCTCAGAAGGTGTTCCGGTGAAGTGAGCTGAGATGGTGGGGTATCCAAGCAGGGTATTTGGGTAACTTATTGGGACGCTGGAATTTCCACTTGCTCTGGGAAGTAACTCGGGGAAACCAGGTATGGCACTTGGCGGCTCCCTACCATTGGACCAAGCGTCCCACATTTCCAAAACGAGGAGGCGCAAGGCCTTATTCTCTTCAGCAGCTGCTGACTTTGAAGTTGGGATAAACGATAGTGGGCTATCCTCTAGAATGGGAATCGTTGGCAGATGGCCTTCTGATGACATTTCTACACTGCCCTTGGATCTTTTGAAGCAAGGGTGTGAAACCAGGGTACCACAAACCAACCACCTTAAAACAGAACCTGATACTCAATAGTAGACAACAAACCGGTTAGTTTGAAACAATTAACACACAGGGAATCGCACATTGGGGGTGTGATGCACCAATACAGTTAAATGTGTTTCTACATGTTTTGCAACGATTGCATGTCTCATCCCGGCTTTTGTTTATCTCCCCGGTTTGTTTTCTCTTGCACTCTTATTTTCTCTCTTGTTCTCATTCTCTTTTTCTTATTTTTCTTTCTTTTCTTTTTTTTTCTTTTTCTTGGTTTTTCTCTCTTCATCAATTTCTCTCTTATTCGAGTCATTTAAAAATTATGACCGAATCCGATGAGGATTTCCTACGTATCACGACGCCGCGTGAATCAGATCATCATGTAGTTCAAGGAATAAATGCAAAATAAATAAAACATTTTTGGTTTTTCAAATTTCATTAAAACAAGACTTCTAATTTTTCTCTATTACAAAGACTCGATCCTACATACTTGAGAATTGAAAACTAATACAGACTCGAAACAGACTTTAGGGAATGAAAATACAGACTCGAAAAAGAAAACACAATCAGGAGTACATCAGTGCATCCAATCCTGTCCTAGGAACACCAACTGGTCTTGCTGTGGGCCTACGCGCCATGTCATCCTGGAGGCGATAGAGATCATCCATTATCTGGCAGACAAAGATCATTACTGTGGCGAAGAACATGGACCTGGTCATGTCCTCACACTCGTTGCATTTCATCACAATGTAGTCGGCGATTCTTCTAACCCTTTCCCTAATGATGCCCTTTTCTTGCAACAACCGCCCAATCTGCTGAGATCTAGCCTCCAGGACCTGAGTGGCTGTATGATTCTATTCTTGCAAATGCTGTAGGTCTCCCTCTAGCTGTGCCATTAAAGCGTAGCAAGGTTCTCTCTCGGCTTTGAAGCTCTTGGCTTGTTTAGTCATTTCCCCTCAAGGCTATTAAGCTCCTTTTTCCAACCCATGACTCCTCTGTCATATCTTTCCTTCAACTGTCGAATGAATGTTGCCCGTTCTTCTGCATTTTTGGACAACTTTGCTCGTACTTTCGCTAGCTCAGACTCAGTCTTCTGCAAATCATCTTCACAGTCACGTACTTTTTGTGTAAGGTTGTAGATGAGCCTTTCATCTTTTCGGCTTCGGCCGGGTTTTCAGCTGCTATTCTCATTTTTCGAACTTGGGCCCGGAGAGCTTCATTTTCCTGGGCCAACCTTTTCCTTTCACCTTCAGCTTCTTGCGCCTGTAGATCATTATTGAATACGACGTTCCTCAATTCTTCTTGCAAAGCATGAACGGTGGCTTGATATTTTTTCTCCTTTTCTCCCCAAGCCAACATTTCACGAATCTTGTCATCAAAAGCTTGAACATGAGGTCTCTTGGCAGGCCTTTCAGGCTCAGGCTCGGGCTCTGGCTCATCATTTGCACAAAACCTTCTCTCAAACCATGCAACATAATTCGGATCCACTTCTCCTCTGGCAAGATCCGGTACCTGGGTGTCACTTTTCAGATATCGGCAATCACTCCAATCCCGTTGGACCAAAGCCTCAGGCAGGGTTGCTTCTGGGTGCAGCTCAATTCTCTATCCAATCTCCCTCTTGGTTTTTCTCTTTATTTCCTTTTCCTAGCTAGTCAACATGAAAGCCGAAACAAATAAATATTCACATAGCACGTAGGATGCATCAAGATGTTCTTTATTTTGGGTAAAGCTGTCCTAGACGGACCCAACCCATGTGTTGAGTCCCCAAGGTCAAATGCACGTGATGCAAATAATCGTTCCTACTAGGGATCCGACATGAGGTTGCGTTATTCTAGGTTTAAAACATGGGGTTTGTGTTCTAGACATGGCTTACCCGAGCGGACAAACTCGAGTCGAGGAGGGGGCAACGTACCGGGAGCACGAAAGTCTGCCCGGCCTTGTTGCTTTCCCAACCCCGTCTTATTTGGGTATAACTCTAACAGAAAAGTGGGCCACGCGAACGTGAGCACCATTTTTTAGAAGACTCAGAAAGGAGGCGTAAGAAGGCATTTAAATACAGTTTAAGTAATATTAAAGCGGTAAATAAATGGCGATTAGCACATTGGGTTCATAAAAATACAGTGATATCAACAATAAACAAAGCCAAATAAAATCACATTAACAAGCTCAAATATTGAACCCTGAACCGGAAGTTCGGGGTCTTGATTCCCCAGCAGAGTCGCCAGAGCTGTCACACCTCCTTTTTACACCCAAGAGGGTATATATGGGAGTTTTTTCAATTAAAGTGACATTATTCGAAATGGGATTATTTAATTAATCAGAGTCGCCACTTGGAATAAATTATGGTGTCCCAAGTCACCGGTTTATTTTAAATCCCAAATCGAGGAAGTTTTATTTTTAAAGAGTCTACGAACCAGAAATTCTAGATAAGAAATTCTGTTAACCTGGGAGAAGGTGTTAGGCATTTCCGGGTTCCGTGGTTCTAGCACGGTCGCTTAGTGATTATTACTTGGCTTAAATTGTTTAACTACTCATTTTTAGGACCTATGTGCATTTATCTTTTACCGCTTTTTAAAATCACTTGAATTAATCGTAATTAAAGAATCGAGTTACGCGTACGTATACTCTTTTCCATTGGCGCGTCAAAATCATGTCAAGCGAACGTGTCCACAGTTAATAACGCTTTGTTTATATTATTAAGAAAAGTTTGGTTGAAGTTGCACGAACGTATCCCTCGGGTTACTTTTAGGAATTAAATTTGCAATTATATTACGCGAACGTATACATAATCGCAATACTAATCTAAATCGGGCCTAAAGCAAACTACGATTATTTAGGGTTATTTTAGTACTAGGTTAATACTAATGGGAGGGCCATAGCTTAAAGGTTTTCGTTTGTGTATGGCGTACCTCGAATTATTATTACCAAAAAAAAAGAGTTTGCACTTTTTATTTAATTAAGACTAGGAATACTAACTGGAATCCAAATTAAGAAACCTTTATCTAAAAAAAAGGGTGAATGCTGGGCTTAAAATTAATTCTTTTGGAGGGATTGGGCCGACGATGGCCCATTGGTCATTTACCTAAGGGGGATCGACAGCCTTGAGCTTTTTAGGGATGGACTCTGCCCTTAAGAGGAAGGATTCAGAAATGTTTGTTGAGTCCAGATAGAACAACCTATATTGGGCTTGTATGTAGGCGGGCCTATTTTTTTGCAACTAGGCCTATCCACCTCTAAAATTAACAGCATTTACATATTTACAACAACCAAATCTCAGTTTGTTTCTAAGTAAAATAAGTATCCAAAAATCAACCACAATCCTAATTTTAAAATTTAACCACATGAGTGGCAAGATAGGAGAAGCATACACTTAAACCATGATTTATAAGGAACAAGGAGAGCCTGGATTTGGGCTCAGGACCCAGGCCCAATGGCCTAAGTCCAGATTGATCAAATTCATTTGGGCTTCAAATTCAAGCCCTACTTTAGACGAAAATGGCACTTACTACCCTTACGGATTGGGCTCACCACTTAGCCCATTGTGCCACTATAATTATGAAAACATTATGTCAGTCCTGCCAAGAGTTTGAAACAAAATTAAAGCTTTTTTTTATTACAACTTTTCATATCAGAATAAAGCTTCCTAAAAATCAGAACTATTACATGGTAATCCTATTAAATACATAAAATACTAATTTAACCAAACTAAACTATTACAAACACCATATAACCAATGAACACTGTCTCTTTTGGACATTGTTTGTCCATAAAAGCTGTGCCTCTCATATGAACAACACTGGATTTCAGCAGGCTCGGACAGTAGAGTTTTGGATTTTTTAGCCTTTGGACCTGCTGATTTGGTCAACTAGTGACCAAATCTGTAGGTATTGGCTCAAGGTTTGCAAATAAATTCTAAATAACTTCACACTACTTATAACAGGAAAAGAGAGGCAGAGATGACTTGTTGCAGAACCATTCTTGAACCATATAACTCTTAGGAAGGCATTCAATCAATGCAGAACAGAGTGATCCATGAGTTTAACCATATCTAAAGGTTAAACTCATTGAACCAACAAAGGGTCTCAAACCTATGCTGGAAGGATGACCTAAGGGAAAAGTTTAATCCATGAGTCTAACCATATAAGGGTTGGACTCAATGGATAAACCAAATTTAATTATGGGAGTCTAACAGGCTATATGACCAATGTAACAAAAGAAATATGTATAAACTGAAATGAACAAAACAAAACAATGCTAGAATCATACAAGGGTATAAATACTCATGATATGAACCAAAGAGAACAAAAGAAACCATTCATTTAAGACATAAAATTTTCAGCATGATTGCAACTTTAAGCAAAGAACCTACAGATATCTAAACATTGACAAAGCAAAGATGAACTTGGATTCATCTTGAAACTCCATTTACATAGCACTTAAACATGGAAGAAACATGTGTACCTTGAAAAGCACTTGAAAACAGCAACTAAAATGAAAGGAAGAAGTGCTGGAAAAACTTCAAAAGCACAGTAATACAGCAGCATCAAACAACACAGCTACAGCAGCTTCCAAATGAATCAAAATTTCAGACCCAAAACCAGCCAACTGAACCCGGAAATCCCCAGCTAATAGACCAAGAAAGCTCTCTATTTCAAGCCATGTTTTTAAATTGTAAAGAATCAGAAAAACGAAAGGTTTTGAAGTTTTCTTTTTCAAGATTTGGAATCTGAACTTTTAGAAAGAAAATGGAGCTAATTTGTACTGAGAATAAGGCTGAAAAATGTGTCCAATATCTGAATGAGAGGATCTACCTATATAGAGGCTACCTAGGGAGGGTATATCTTGGGTATATTCCTTATCCTAAACCTCTGAAAATAGTACAATACAACTGTCATTCCTATCCTAATTCAGCATCTTTTGTAACAGCTAGGACAGCTGTACATTTCTGATTTTTAGCCTAAGTGAAAATCCAATTTTACCCTCTAAGTTACTGCCTATTTCATTTTAGCCTGAATTCTGATTTTAAAACAAATGCAACTACTTTAGGCTTTTAACAGGTGATTAAATTGCCTAAAGGTATTGTATTTCAAATTCGAAAATTAAACTAAGTTTTTAAAATAGTTGTTCAGAGGCTCAAATCTGAGTTTAACACTAATTAAACCTAAGTAATCACATGTATAGGCAATTAAAACTCAGATTCGAAAAAGGTTTACTCAAATTTAACCAGGTCTGAACTGAACCATTTTAAAGCTGTATTAGGCAATTTATTAACATGAATTCTACCCTAATTGAATCAAACTATGCAACTACTTGCTAGAAGAAATCATGGGATGAAGAGAAAGAGCAGAAACACAAAACTCCAAATTAACAGAACTAATCATGCAAACTTAAACTCATAAACTATGAAACCTAAACAATGACAATGTTAAAATAGAGCAAAAAGGGAAAATAACTTAAATCATGCAAATACTCAGAAATGGGAACAAGAAAAGGGAAAAGAAAACAAAAGAGAAAATGAAATCATGGGGAAAAAGAGTAAATAACAAACTAAACTAAAAACGAGCCCTAAAACTGATTGATTCCTAATGACTAAATGCAGAAGGAGACGACAATTCATGAATAATAAAAAAAGAATTTAAAACATGCAATTACAGACAGAACAAGCATAATGAAGAATCAATACTAGAGCAAATCAGAAATTACCTATACTAGAGCGGGGAACCAATTTGAATCGAAGAAACTGGTCGGAGCTTGAAACGGTTAGGGTAAACTTGAACAATAGGTCAAATCCACATGGACCAACTGCTCTTATCAAAAGCATTTGACCCATGTAGAATTGAGCCATTAAAAACTCCAGAATCGACTTGGTAGAAGTTTCTTAGGGTTTCAAAATCTAAGATCCAAAATTCGACCAAATTGGGGCCGATTTGGAGGGGGCTAATGGTAGCTTAGGGTTTAGAGAGGGGCAAGGATAATAGGGTGTGAATTTGGAGCGGAGTGGAGCAGTTAGGATTTTTTGGCCGGATTTTCGATCTAAAATTCGAGGGTTTAGGCCGGGATTCGAGGGAAAAGAGTTGGAGATATGGACTGAGGAGGTGAAGGGGGGTTCAGGGTGTTAATTGACCGCCTAGTTCCGAGCCGTTGGATGATCAAAATCCAACGGCTGTGATTAATCCATATGAATCGGGGTCATTTGGCTTCAGGTGGGTCTGGACCGTGTAAGGCTTCGTTTGGGCCTGGGTTGTGGGTTATTTTGGACGGGATTTTGTCTGGTTTGGGGTATTAGAATCAGTCCAATTTCAAAATAAAAACCCAACTCTTTTATTTCCCTTTTCTTTTCTTTTCTTTTCTTTTTTTAATTCTTTTTTTTAAAAATCAAGAATCCCTAAATTAAAAATCCTAAATTATCTTAAATATGTGAAATTAAACTAATTAACTAATTATAAAATTATAAACATCACTTAATTCTAAATTAAAAGAGAAGTTCAATAAATTAAAAATTAAAAGACAAAAAATGTAAAAATGAGCTATTTTTTTGTGATTTTCAAAATTTTTTATAAAACAAATAATCATTGATTAATCCTAAAAAATATAAAAATAAAGCCTAAATGCAATGCATGATATTTTTGGTATTTTCATGATTTAAATAAAAATTAATCATGCACAGAAATGCAAATAATTAGGAAAATTCTACAAAAATTCCTAGAAATGGCAAATAATTAACAGAAAAATCTATTTTCTTGGGATTTTATAGGAGTATTTCATATAGGGCAAAAATCACATGCTCACACCCATGCTTGACACATTTTAGTCATTTTTTGTTTCAGTACTCTATTTTCCTCAACCATAGTAGACTCTTGTTGAACCCTCTGACCCTGAGTCTCATGACTGCTTGCAACAGCTTCGATGTCAGTTGTCATTTTTCCTTTGGATTTTATGTTGTTAGCTTACCACAAACCGATCACTTCAACTTTCTTCACAATTCAAAACAAAAACATGTTAGAATGCACTCAGTCATTCCTTATTCATAATTTATTCATTTTTTTTATATTTGTTTTTCGTTTTTTCATTTTTTTTATTTTTTAATGGTGATCGAACCTGATGTGGGTTGCCTACGTATCATGTGGGAACATAAATCAGATCTTTTTTTAATTTTCGAAAGAAAGACTTATAAAGAAGAAAGAAAATATTTTTGGATTTTTATGTTAAAATTATGAAAGAAAGACTTCTAAAGAAAATATTTTGAATCTTGAATTTTCTTTTCAATTTTCGAAAGAAAAACTTCTAAAGAAGAATGAAAATATTTTTGGAATTTCAGAAGAAATTAAAAGAAAATATTTTTGGACTTTGTTTTTTAAAAAAAATTGGGGTCTCAAAGAAAGACTTTTCTAAAGAATGCCGTAAAGGAAAATATTTTTGGATTTTGAAATTTGGGGCCGGAACCGATGAGGTTTGCCTATGTATCTCACATCCGATGAGAATTAGACCCGCATAGTTCGTCCAGTTTTGACGCAACAGGAAAATATGACTTATTTTGAAATGACTTTTCCTCTTTTTTTTTTTTTCAAAATTTCAGCAGAGTTTCAGGATAATTCAAATACCTACCTCTCACTCTCTTTGCTTTTTTTTTTTTTTTTTTTCATTTTCTCTTCTTCTTTTATTTTCTTTCCCTATTCTAGACGCCAGTCAACATGCAAGCCGAAACAGAAAGATATGCAAGTAGCACGTAAGATATATCAGGATGGTCTTTAATTTGGGTACACCTGTCCTAGACGGATCCAACCCCTATGTTGAGTCCCAAAGTCAAATTCACGTGATGCGAACAAGCGTTCCTACTAGGGATCCGGCATGAGGCTATGTTATTCTAGGTTTAAAACCTGGGTGTATTGTTCTAGACCTGGCTTACCCGAGCGGACAACTCCAGCCGAAGGGGGGGGGGGGGCAATATACGGTAACCAAAAGCCCATCCGGCTTTGTAACTGATCCGATCCTCGTTCTAAATTAGGGTATGACACTAACAGAAAAGAAGTCACGCCAGCGTGCACTTCCCAGAAGATTAGAAGAGAGGGGTTTCGCAACGGTTTATATACAATTCAACTAATATCAAAGCGGTAAAAAGCGACATTTAGCACATTAGGCCCAAACATGTAAAAACCAGATAATAAATAAATCCAAGTATAATAGTTATTCTAAGCTAGAATTCTTGAACCCTGAACCAGAGATTCTGTGTTATTATCCTCAGCAGAGTCGCCAGAGCTGTCACACCTCATTTTTCTACCCGAAAGAGGGTATAAGGGAGTTTTTCAATTAAAGTGACAATAATCGAAACAGAATTATTTATTCAAATTCAGAGTCGCCACTTGAGATAATTTATGGTGTCCCAAGTCACCGGTTTAAAATTCTGAATCGAGGAAGTTTAACTCTTATTTATGGTCTGCGAACACAGAAGACCGGTAAGGAATTCTATTAACCCGGGAGAAGGTGTTAGGCATTCCCGAGTTCCGTGGTTTTAGCATGGTCGCTCATGTCAAGATCCAAACCCCACACTGGTCGTGAAGACGCCTCTCGTAAAGACAAGGCCAGCCAACTAACCCAACTCGTCTCTTTAAAAATAGTTAAGCATAAATGAACATCAAAGATATGACTTAATGATATTAATTAACGAAATTACAACCCCACACTGCCCTAATCGGGGTGTCACAAGTCACGAGCATCTATAAGAATGTAATTCCACTTTACAAGTCTAGAAATACACTGAAACCGAAATAATGAATAATATAGAAAGACGGTGGTGCTGCGAACGCTGGCAGTCACCTCGCTAAACCTCTACATCTCTGCCTCCACGCAGCCAATACCCGCTACCGGGTGGATAAATACCTGCGACTGCACGCGAGGTGCAGGGAGTAAAGTGAGTACTCCAACTCAGTGAGTAATAAAGGTAAATAACAGCTGAGCAGTAAGAAATCACGTAAAATAAATCATCATGCTATATAGGGGCAGTGAAAAACCCTTTAAGAAAAAGCAGTGAAGCTGTAAAACCTTTAGAAATATCAGAGCTCAGTTTAAAACCTCTTTTGAAAATGACTTTTTCAACAATTATGCAATTGAATGCAAAACAAATAGTGCAGATAAGAACAGAAGTCCGCCTCACGGGCACCACACTCGGTTTTCAGATAATGCCAGAGCGACAGGTAAATAATGCAAGCAGTAGCACAAACAACATATAATGGCAGACAATGAAATAAGGTAAACACATCAAACAGTACCAGTACCGCTGCGGCGTGCAGCCCGCTCCGTTTATCGTCGACGGCGCTCACTAAGGGTGTGCAGACTCCGGGAGGGGCCCCTTACGGCCCAAGCACAATAATAAGCCATATCGTGGCATCAACTAGGCCCTCGGCCTCATATCAATATCAATATGAGTGCAACACTGCTGCGACGTGCAGGCCGATCCATAAGTATCCTCACAAACAGGCCCTCGGCCTTACTCAGTCAACAAAATCACATAAGTCGCTCGGACAACACTAAAACAGTGTTTCTCAGCCCAAAACATCATTTAAATATCATTTGAGTATTAAAACTGAGTGAACATGGATGAGTTTTGAAAACAGTAGAAAATAACATGACTGAGTTCAAATATGTCATTAAATCAGTAAGGAATTTTCAACAACAATCCCCGAAGGGTTCAAATAGTTGGCACGAAGCCCAAATATGGAGTTCAGCCCAAATAATGATGATAGCAAACTGATTTCAATCAAATACGTGGTAAATTCATTAATCGGGATGGACTAAGTCATAATCCCCAACGGTGCTCTACCCCACGCTCGCTATCCGGCGTGCAAGTCACCTCAACATAGCACTATGATGTGCAATCCGGGGTTTCAAACCCTGAGAATATCATTTACAATCATTACTCACCTCGAACCGGCGAAATCTCTAGCTCGCGATGCCTTTGCCCCTCAAATCGGCCTCCACGCGCGTCGAATCTGACCAAAACCACAACGAATACGTCACAATATGCCAAAGGAACAATACCCAATCGAAAATAATCGAAAAATATTAAAAATCCCGAAATTGGCAAAACTCGAGCCCCGGGCCCACTTCTCGAAACTCAAAAACTTCCACACCAACGGATTCCTTATCTCGCCACGAGTCTATACATATCAAAATCACAAGAATCGGAGTCCATTTGACCCCTCAAATCCCTAGTTTAAGCTCTCTTAGGTTCAAGCCCTAAACCACCATTTTTTGACCTTTAATTTCTTATGTTTTTCAGCTCTAACCCATGTATTTACACCATAAAATCATGTTTTTAGGTCCAAGAGTTCATACCTGATCAAAGCCCTTGAAACCCTCTTCAAAATCGCCCAAAAACTCTCCAAGTCCGAAGTGAAATATGTTATTTTTCTCAAAATTTCGCGAAGATGAATTAAATATTTTTGTCCCAGCAGAAACCGCTTCTGCGGTCAAATGTCGCTTCTGCGACTTCCGCTCCTGCGGTCTCCTTCCGCTTCTGCGGAAATTCCATAATCCAAAAACCTCGCTTCTGCGACTTAAATCCCGCACCCGCGCTTCGCAGATGCCGCTTCCCCAACCGCTTCCGGAATCAGCGCCCAGATTCCCATCACCGGCTTCTTGCGGTCCAATCTTCGCACAAGCGAGACCGCTTCTGCGGTCCAAGCTTCGCAGAGGCGAAAACACCAGTTGCAGCAGACTTAGCAACATGAAAATTCCAAAAAATCTCCGTTTTAACCATTCCGAACTCACCCCGAGGCCCCGGGACCTCAACCAAAACTACCAATGCATCCTACAACGTTATTCAAACTTGTTCCAATCATAAAACCCATCCAACAACACTAAAATCATCAATTCACATCGAATTCAAGCCTAAGTTCTCTCTAAAACTTCCGAAACACGCATTCGATCAAAAACCAAACCAAATCACCTCCGAATCAACCTGAAATTTTACACAACATCCTAACTCACCTAACGAAGCTACTGCAACTCTCGGAATTCCATCCCGACCCTCGGATCAAAATCTCACCTATCAACCGGAAAATCGCCAAAAACTAACTTCGCCAATTCTAGCCTAATTCTACACGGACCTCCAAAATTACTTCCGATCAACACTCCTAAGTCACAAATCAACCCCGAAGCTAACTGAACCACGGAATTCAATTCGAGCCCCTAACACAGAAGTCAACGTCCGGTTGACTTTTCCAAACAAACCTTCCTTGAAGAGACTAAGTGTCTCATTTCCTTCTAGAACCAATCCAAATCAACTCGTTCACACCCAACACTGATTAATGAAGCATAAAGAAATAGCAAAAATGGGGGAAACGGGCGGTAACTCACGTGACGACGGTCGGGTCGTCACATCCTCCCCAACTTGAACAAACGCTCGTCCTCGAGCGTACCCAGAGTTGTCCTGGAAGCCAACCAATAGCTGAATGACCTTACCAAGCATATACCCGGGGTTATCCCAACGTCACCCTATCTCGCATAGGTCCGATAACACAACATAGCTGAAATTTCACAATCCATCTAGTCCATAAACCATAGAACCACATTGCACTTTCCGAAATCATACACAAGATCAGAACCTCACATCTATACTCAGAATAAGCCCGAACCAGCTGTAATAACCCATACCTGCAACCTCAGGTGCAATCATATGATATACTACATAACCCAAACACTCGAAACGATAACTTCTATTCACAGCAGTTGCCCACAACACCCGAATACCGGTAGAAAACCTCTTATCAACTAAGGTCTTATTCCAACACTTTCATATACTGCCAATGATAAATGAAACACGCAATAAACCGTAACCATTTCTCAGATCAACCATTCATGAAGCCACTTCCCTTTTTACTAATACCACAGTAGATTCCGAGCTGAACCTCGATATTATCCTTCCAACAAGCTTAAATCAAATCCGTTCGTATTCATTAGTGACCCCAACGATCACCTCGGATCCAACACACCACTCTGGTGATATGACACCTCAATACAGGCCTAAGCCACAACTTGCATAATACGGGCACCAATAAGAAACGGTCTGAACATACTCAAATCATGAAAAATGACTGCAATGAAAGAGCTGTACCTCAAGCTCATCAGTACCATCACAACACAGGCTGAGACCCCGTCTCACATCATAGAAATTGAACACCTGAATCTACCCCGAAAGGTCATATCTCCACGTGGCCTCGCTACAATGCGCGATCCTATCCAAACACTGTTGCACATGAAACACCTCAAGTCACTATGCTCAAAATTGACAGCCACGCACAATTTGATGCCTAGCACCCACAAGTGAACCACCACAACCATAATGACGCAATGCCACACCAGCCCGAAGGAACACATCCAATGTGCAACGAATCATGCAACACCCAAATGCCCGTCTCATTTAAATCCCACTATAAAGCCCCACTGAAACGCACCATTTGTGCATATAACCACAAAATCTCAACTCCTCGTAACGCAGGAGGGTAACTCACATATCACGAATAAGCTCAACAACAATCGAATGGCACATCTCCCAACAATAGCCGTTCGGAGTAAACAAATCTGACCAGGTGCAGAACACACATCCATGTTGGACCTATCGATGAACCCCAAATCAACTCTGGTCATCCACAATAGATAATTAACTCTTTGAAGGTTCGCAATGACTGAACCATGGCACATACTACCCTCTGACTAACCTTAGCTATTTTCTCACGGTCCACAACCACAAAGCCATCTGATCACTGGAACTCTCAGTCTCTCAATCCATAAAGCACACGAACCGCCATATCTGATCCCAGCTACACTGCCCGAACATCTAACACACATCCGATACTCGATCATTCCACGAGGGATACTCCTATAATTCTTCTGTGCTGCCAAGCCAACCTGAATATCAACAGTCGAATCCAACAAGAGAGTGCCGCAATACTATCAAAATATCATCAGTTTAATCACATCACCCTTTTTCTGAAACATATACTCCCGTCAAATCACTTCCAATTAACAGTACCATTTCCTTGATTACCTGAGGCTACCCGTTGCCTAAGAGTTATATGAACTTCTTTTCAGAACTGAACTGTAACTCATCTAGCCAAGAACTTCCACTGATCCATTTAGAAGAAAAATCATTACACATCCCATGCTCTGCATGCCCACAGAAAATATACGTCTCCAAACCACGGTAAAACCCAACAAGAACTCTCTCCTAATTCCATTTGCACAAGCTAAACTGTCAGGACTGAATCCTTCTAACTAGACCGAGCTAAGCAAGCTGTTAGAACTCAAGAGCTTTGCTGCAAAATACTTGTAAGAACCCATTACCTCGAACACATACACAGAATTGATCGTATCCTTACCATACCGATTCGGTCTACTATCAACCATTCTATCTCTCTACATTTTCCTTCTGAAACATTTTCAACTTGATGCTCTCTCTTGCTGTAGTACCACAATCTTTCAATCCCAGGCTCACTACACGAGACCCAAACACAAGACCACACTGTCTAAGACCCATAAGTCGCTGAATACTCTCTCAATATCCCCAGAAACACTACATTCCAGGATACTTTACTCTGAAGAACTTCCTGCGAATTCTGAATCCGTTACCTTTAATTTCCAGATATCGGTACATAGGAGCCCATAAATAAATCATAAAATGCCACAAGTCTTAACCTCTTTCCAAGGAAAACACAGTCTCTGACCATATACATAACTTTGAGATACCCGATTGTTTCTGTAGAATCTTGAACACATTAGAACCATTCTCGAAAGTCATTCACTCTTATTCAAACTACAAATTTCCTGACCCAACGAATGGAAACACCCGTGCCTTATTGGCACTCCGATGCCGCAAAATGAAATCCTTGTCCCGATACGATCAAGCAACTTCCTGTTCTATGCGCCGAGCATTCTTCACCAATGACACTCCAGACATTCTGTGATTCTCATACTTTATGAAGCATAACATGACCCTTGTCAAATTCTTCCTTTACTCTAGCCATAGCTAATTCACTCGCATGCCCCAAACTGGAACCATCATAGCACCTAACCATGCAATCAACTGCTCACAGCAGACTCCCCCACTTGGCTCGAAGCCATAGATCAAGATACGCTCAATAACTCATAACACGTTTACTCTATTGATGCCGCAATATCATAGTGAGATTAAACTCAAATCATTTAGAAGTTGTGAAAACACTGACCATCTAGTTCTGTAAATCTTCTACAAATCTCGCATTCATTCCCGCAACAGTTAAGCCCACTCTCTTAAGCAAATCCTAAATTTCAAATTTCAACACGTACCCTTCCATTACACATGAGGTCTTCTAACATACACATAAGGATCACACCACTTCGGAACACTCCGCAGGAGATAACCCACCTGCTTCGCCTTAATATAACATTTCCGTATACCTTCCATCGTCATACACATTACACAGCCACTTAGTCTTCCCGAGTCTGAACTCATACCGCAACATGAAATTTACTTCACTCCCGTCTAGGAGACATGAAAAGATCCTTCACGCGCCCATCACTCGGGGCCACACATCCAATCACAATGGAAAATCAAACACCTAATAGTTCATCTATCATCTAGTAGACCTTCCCCGTTGCTTCCAAGTTACATAGATACATCTTGCAGTACTAACATATTCATCACATGGCCATTCAATCGTCACTTCCACTAATAGGGACACCGCCGAACATATAAGTTCAAAACACTTACTCACACAATCAGCACCTCAGTGCTCAAGCCATAGGCAAAGATCCGGCCTCAAGTCCTCCAGACTGGCCCAACATCAAATTCACAAAGATCACATCTCGCCCCCCGATCGGAGAATCACAAGCCATCAAGGCACATCTCATGCTAAGCGCTCATGCGCGCATACAAACGCGTGGAAGGAACTTCAAGAGTTTCTTTTCAAGCTGAATCAAAGACGCACGATAAGAATTCAAGAATGTGAAGTTTTCCTAAAGGTTCTACAACCTCTCGAGGATAAATACAGACGTCTCCGTACCGATCCGCGAGATTCTACTAAACCTGTTCATGACTCGTGAGACCTAGTAACCTAGGCTCTGATACCAACTTGTTACGACCCAAACCCCGTACTGGTCGTGATGGCGCCTCTCGTGAAGACAAGGCCAGCCAACTAATCCAACTTGTTTCTTTCAAAAATAGTTAAGCATACTGAACAGACAAAAAATATGACTTAATAACTTTAATTAACGAAATTTCAACCCAACACAACCTTAATCGGGGTGTCACAAGTCACGAGCAACTACTAGAATATAACTACCACTACAAGACTGAAATATACAAATACGACTAATAAAACAAAGGAAGAACATGTGGTGCTGCGAACGCTGGCAGTCACCTCGCTAATCTCCATTAACTTAGCCTCTGATCAGCTCAAAACCGCTACCGGGCGAACAAATACCTGCATCTGCACACGAGGTGCAGGGAGTAAAGTGAGTACTTCAACTCAGTGAGTAACAAAAGTAAATAATAACTAAGTAGTAAGGAATCACGCAAAGCAAACCATCATGCTGTATAGAAGCAGGGTACAATCCTTTGAGAAAACAGTAAGGCTGTGAAATCTTTGGAATTATCTTAGCTTAGTTTAAAGCCCTTTTTGAAAATGAGCTTTTCAACAGTTACGAAAACAATTTCAAAACAGTTAATGCTGATAAGCACAGAAAAATCTGCCCCTCGGACACAAATACCACAATATAACCGGTAAAAAGGCAAATAAATATGCAAGATACGCACGTAAAAGTTCGCCCCTCGGGCAATATCTCAAACAATACCAGCCCCTCGGTCTCACTCTCAGAAACACTCTCAGAACAGTATCATATAGTAAACGTTGCAGCGTGCAGCCCGATCCCTATCTTGCTGCAGCGTGCAGCCGATCCACATGGGTACCCGCGCTCACTGTGGGGGTGCAGACTCCGGAGGGGCCCCTTACGGCCCAAGCGCTATATCAACATAAGGCCTGAAAGCCTTCTCACATCACACTCAAGTCCTGAAAGCCTCCTCACATATCACTTGAGGCCTGAAAGCCTCCTCACAATACACTCGAGGCCTGAAAGCCTCCTCACATATCACTCGAGGCCTGAAAGCCTCCTCACAATACACTCGAGGCCTGAAAGCCTCCTCACATATCACTCGAGGCCTGAAAGCCTCCTCACATATCACTCGAGGCCTGAAAGCCTCCTCACAATACACTCGAGGCCTGAAAGCCTCCTCACATTATGCTCAAGGCCTGAAAGCCTCACTCAGTCCAGAAACATCATAAGCCCCTCGGGCATTAATAAATTAATAGTTCTCAACCCAAACAACAGTGAAATATCATTAAAATCTCAAAATTCAATTAAAGCGGCTGAGTTTGCAAAACAGTATAATTATTAGGACTTAGTTCAAATAACGTATCAAAAATAGTGAGGAAATAGTGATAACGATCCCCGAGGGATTCAAATAATCGGCATCAAGCCCAAAACATGGCAATAAGCCCAAATCATGATGATAACCAAAATAGCTCAGTCAAATACGCGGTAAAATATCAAACGGGACGGACCAACTCACAATCCCCCAGCGGTGCTCTACCCCACGCTCGCTAACCGGCATGCAAGTCACCTCAATATAGCACTACGATGTGCAATCCGTGGTTTCAAACCCTCAGGATATCATTTACAATCATTACTCACCTCGAACCGGCGGAATTTCCAGCTCGGGACGCCTTGCCCCTCAAATTGGCCTCCACGCGGGTCGAATCTATCCAAAATCAGAGCGAATACATCACAATATGCTAGGGAACAAAGCCCAAGCGAAAGCAATCAATAACGGGCACAAATCCCGAAATTACCAAAACCCGAGCCCCGGACCCACTTCTCGGAACTCAGAAATTTATACATCAATACGTTCCTTATCTCCTCACGAGTTCATACATACCAAGAACTCTCAAATCCGAGCTCAAATAACCCATCAAATTCCAATTTAAAATTTCAAAAACTCAAGCCCTAGTTCTTCTCATTTTAGCCAAGTTTCCATGAATTTCAAGGTTAATTTCACATAATAATCGTGTTTTTAGAACATTGGACTTACCTCCAATCAATCCCAGTCGAAATTCCCTTCAATTTCTCACGGAACAAAATGAGCCTTTAAAAGCCTTCTCTGAACAGGCACTTTCGCTTCTTCGGTTGCCTTACCGCATTTGCGACTACCGCTTCTGCGGTTCTACCTCTGCTTCTGCGGATCTTCATTATGCCCAGGACCGCTTTTGCGGTCAAGTCCCACTTCTGCGGACCCCGCTTATGCGGTCAAACATCCGCTCCTGCGGAACTCCTCTAAAGCGCGCGGACCGCTTCTGCGGTCAAAGTCCGCACTTGCGGATATCGCACCTGCGGAATTAATCCGCTTCTGCGGAAATTCTTCAATTGGCCAACTTCGCACCTGAGACCCATACTTCGCATCTGGGGAACCGCATCTGCGGCCCCTTTTCCGCAGATGCGGAAATACCAGATATCAGCAATCTTCAGAAATCTCACAAGTCCAAATTCATCCCGATGGCCATCCGAAATCACCCCGAGGCCCCCGGGACCTCAACCAAAAGTGCCAACCCATCCTAAAACATCATTCAAACTTGCTCCAATCATCAAAACACCACAAACAACACCAAAACTATCAGATTACATCGGATTCAAGCCTAAGTTCTTCTAAAACTTCCGAATTACTCCTTTGATCAAAAACCCGACCAAAACACCTCCGAATGACCTGAAATTTTGCACACACATCCCAAATCACCTAACGAAGCTACAGCAACTCTTGGAATTCCATTCCGACCCTCGGATCAAAATCTCACCTATCAACCGGAATTCGCCAAAATACTAACTTCACCAATTCAAGCATAATTCTACACCGGACCTCCAAAATCAATTCCGATTACACTCATAAGTCACAAATTATATAACGAAGCCAACCAAATCATAAAAACTCCGATCCGAGCTCGTATACAAATAAGTCAACTCTTGGTCAAACCTTTCAAATTTAAAGCTTTCAACTGAACTGTTCTTTCAAATTCATTCAAAATTTTCCCGAAACCAAAACCAATGACCTACATTAGTCATAGCACATAACACGGGGCAAGTCATGCCCGAGAACTGTCGATCAAAGTGCAAAAGCTCAGAACGACTGGTCGGGTCGCTACACTACTTTACCTCTTGTGAAGCCATGATCAACAAGAAAAGAACTAAGTCTATCATACCATGCACGTGGAGCTTGCTTTAGTCCATATAATGCCTTAGTGAGCTTGTATACATGGTAGGGAAACTTTGAATCTACAAACCCAAGCGGTTGTTTCACGTATACTTCTTCTTCAATAAATCCATTCAAAAAGGTGCTTTTAACATCCATCTGAAATAGCCTAAATCCTTTGAACGGTGCATATGCCAGAAGAATTCGAATAGATTCCAAGCGAGCTACTGGAGCAAAGGTTTCGTCATAGTCAACTCCTTCCTGTTGTGAATATCCCTGAGCAACTAGTCTGACTTTATTCCTTAAGACCTTTCCATCTTCGTTTAATTTATTTCTGAAGGCCCATTTTTTTCCGATTACAGAGACATTTTCAGGTTAGGGTATCATATTCCACACCTGATTTTTACCAAACTGATCTAACTCTTCCTGCATTGCTTGAACCCAACTTGAATCTTTCAAAGCTTCCTCTATCTTTTTTGGTTCAACTTGAGAGATTAATGCTACATTTTCTTTCTTTTTGAGCGCTCCCCTGGTTTTCATTCCTTCATTTGGATCCCCAATGATGAATTTTTGAGGATATTCAGGCTCGCTTCTCCATTCATTTGGATGTACGACGTTTGTAGTCGACTCGATTGGATGATCTGGTACAGTGATGCTGATTTCATTAGTTGACTCTATCGTAGCAGATATATCAGTTGACTCTTGAGATTTGCTTGTCTCCCGACTTTCTTGAGCTTGATCTTCATCACCTGCAGTAACTCCTTTCTCGACCAAGGGATTATTTTCATCGAATATAACATGTACAGATTCTTCCACACATAATGTGCATTTATTATAGACTCTAAAAGATCTACTATTTAATGAATAGCCCGGAAAAATACCTTCATCACTTCTTAGATCGAATTTTCTAAGGTTGTCCTTACCGCTGTTGTGAATAAAACACTTACTTCCGAAAGGGTGAAAGTAACTGATATTTGGACGTTTACCTTTCCACAATTCATAGGGAGTCTTCTTCAGAATGGGCCTTATGAGACATCGGTTGAGATTGTGACATGTTGTACTTACACCTTCTACCCAGAAGTGATTTGGCAGTGAATGATCAAGTAACATAGTTCTTGCCATATCTTGGAGGGTTCTATTTTTTCTTTCTACAACCCCATTTTGCTGTGGTGATCGTGATGCAGAGAAGTTATGAGTGTATCCCTGATCATTATAGAAATCTTCAAATGCTCTGCTTTCGAATTCTCCTTCATGATCACTCTGAATTGTTGAGATCAGATATCCCTTTTCTCTTTCAACTGTTTTGCAGAAAACTTCGAAATTTCTTAATGCTTCATCCTTATGAGATAAGAAAATTACCCAAGTGAAACGTGA
Organism: Nicotiana attenuata; assembly: GCF_001879085.1. Classification (NCBI taxonomy): domain Eukaryota; kingdom Viridiplantae; phylum Streptophyta; class Magnoliopsida; order Solanales; family Solanaceae; genus Nicotiana; species Nicotiana attenuata. The sequence goes on along the minus strand of NW_017672224.1, from coordinate 132,680 downwards.
ATAATCATCAACAATAACAAAAGCATATCTTTTTCCTCCTATATTAGCAGTTCTAGTATGCCCAAATAAGTCCATATGAAGCAATTGCAAAGGTTTAGAAGTAGATACAATATCTTTATTTTTGAAAGAGTTTCTGGTCTGCTTACCAATTTGGCATGCATCACAAATATGAGTTCTAGAAAATTCAGTTTGGGTAGGCCAACAACTAACTCATGTTTGGACAATTTTTCTATCAAATGCATGCTAGCATGACCAAGTTTCCTATGCCATAACCATGGATCATCAGACATGGATGATAAGCAAATATGACCATCTATCTTTTCAAGACCATCAAGGATATAAACATTTTCATACCTTTTACCAGGGAGGACTGTTCTACCTGATTTGTCTTCAATAACACAACCTGTTTTCTTAAAGTTTACCTCATATCCTGAGTCGCATAGTTGACTTATGCTCAGGAGATTGTAGTTGAGTCTATCGACGAGATATACTCAGTGATATCACAGTTGTTATTGAAGGGAATTGTTCCAGTACCAATTATTTTACCTTTTGAGTCATCCCCAAACTTAACGCTTCCTCCATCAATTTTTGTAACTTTTTTGAACGGGTTTTTATCACCTGTCATGTGACTAGAACACGCACTATCTAGATACCATTATCCTTTGTGGCTCATTCTGTGGTGTTCCTACAAAACATAGAGATTACTTTCTTTTAGGTACCCAAGCTTGCTTGGGTCCTGGAGGGTTAGTATTGCTAGATTCAGAATTGTTTTTTGGTTTCCAAACCCATCCTGACATGTTTGCTTTACGAAAGTGACAAAAAGAATATTTGTGCCCACTTTTGTTACAGTAGTGACACGTAACTTCTGACCTACCTTTAGGCTTTTATTAGTGTTAGTACTAGTGGACTTTGTTCTGGATGGTCCTTTTCCAGTTGACTTGTAAGTCGCCTGGTTTGACCTGACAGAACTGTGACTGGTGGATTTGCGCATGCCATTGAGTTGCATTTGCAATTCCTCAAACTCTTCTTGAAGTACTTCTTTTTCAATTTCACATACTTCATGTTTGATTTTCCAGTCTTTAACCTCTTTATTTAGTCTCTTAAGCTCATTCATCATTTTTTGAGATTCTTTCAAAGTTAAATCAAGAATATCCTGCAACTCATTGCATCTTTCACAGTTATAAGATCTTACCTCACTTGTTTCACCTCGTGCCATGAAATAGTTTTCATTGTCATCCTTGCCTTCGTCATCTGAAGTGTCCTCATCTGTCCAGCATCCTGAGGATTTGTTCATCTCGTTTTCTAGAATCGTCATGAAGCAAAGATTTGCTATCTCTTCGTGTTCTGAACTGTCTTCATCACTCCAACTTCCAAAAGATTTGTTCTTGTTAAAGCCTCTAGAAATTTTTCTTTTTAGTTCTGGGCACTCAGCTTGAATATGTCCAAATCTTCCACACTCGTAGCATTTTCCATCATTCTTGTCCTGTTCGTTGTATTGCCTGGATCGTCTGGGCGGAATTCTTCCTTTCTTGGTATTTCAGAATCTTCTCATTAACCCATCCATGTTTCTTGATAGCATAGCAATCTCTTCTTGTAGAGCTTCAGGATCATCATCAATTTCATTTTCAGCTATTTCAGTTGAAGCTTTGAATGCGACTATCTTTTTTTTCTCTTCTTGACTAGTCTTTCTGAGATGTGTCTTTTCAAAAGCTATGAGTTCTCCTCGCAGTTCATCATATGATAATTTGTTTAGATCCTGAGATTCGAGTGTGACTACTTTGGTCTGCCAAGTGGTTGGCAGGCTTCTGAGAATTTTTCTGACTTGATCGCCACTAGTATATGTCTTGCCAAATGCCTTTAGATCACTAATTATTTTGCTGAACCTGGCAAAAATCTCTTCAATAGATTCTCCTTCTTTCATTGAAAAGAGTTCCTAATCATGAACCAACATGTTGATATGTGTTTCCTTTACTTTGCTGGTTCCTTCGTATGTAACCTCAAGCTTGTCCCACATTTCTTTGGCTGTGTCACAGCTAGAGATTTTCTCATATTCTTCACCACTACTAGCATTGTGAAGCAGATTTCTTGCTTTATTGTTAACGTGTATCACTTCCATTTGCTCTTTTGTATATGAATCCATATCTTCAGGATCAACAAGTGGTGGAGTAGCAGCAGGTAAGGGATAGTTTCCCTTTTTGATGACTCTCCAAACTTTAACGTCATAAGCCTTGGCAAAGATCTCCATACGCACTTTTCAGTGAGAAAAATATTGACCATTGAAGTGTGGTGGTCTAACTTGTGAAGTTCCTTCCTGGAAGAGAGCTCCTATGATGACTTGATTTGCCATGATCTTTTCTCACAAGCTGTTAAGCAAAAATAGAATGTGAGCCTTGCTCTGATACCAATTGAAAGTACAAGGGGGGAGGGGGGGTGAATAGTATATTTTTAATCTTAATCTCTATTAGTTGACTGGTTTTTCAATTAGTCGACTGGATGCAATAACATAACAGTTATAAAAGCAGAATATAAAACGCAGAAAGTAAGTGCAGGAATTAAAGACACCAAATTTTTATACTGGTTCGGATTCAATGTGAATCCTAGTCCATTCCCCTTGGGTTGCAAGGAAGTTCTCTTTAGTAAATGCGTTTCTTCGAGTACAATGGAAATGACGTGATAGCTCAGTTCCTATAACTCTCGTCTCTTTTGATACAATGCCTCACCGGTGTTATACTCTCCTCTTTCTCTGACTTGTTACACAACAAGTCGCAAAGAACTACAATGTTTGTTTGCAGTAGAATAAAGAGAGGATTTTGGTTCGATCAAAGTATGTCTCTCTAAGGCTGGATGCTGAGTATAAATACTTTGGTGAAGTCCTCTTGCTGACGAGATTTGACAACCCAAGAGATTTGATCCTTGGAAAGAGATTGACTCTTTCCAAGAATAAGATTGCTAGTCGTTGCTCTTCCTTGATGAGAGGAGATTGATCGCTTTCCTTCTACAGCTGTTGATGATGAGGGTTTACTCCTTGATTGTTGGTCCTTACACAATTGGCAGCTCAGCTAATCTTCTTTCAGAGTTCGGATTGAATGTGCTGGCCTTGATTGTTGCCTTAAGTTTAGAGATTCTTTCCATCGCAGTTGTCCATGATCTTTGCTAATTGATTTGTAATCTTTGCTAATTGATTTATTTCCTTAAGCATCCAGATTGATTTCAGTAATCTTGTAGTAGCTCCTTGATTCCTTGATCTTCTCTGATTGATTTCCTGCACAGATATATTATTTGGATCATTAAAATTAGATCTAACAATATTTTTGTAAATAGCATTGATCATCATTTGTTTACTCCTTTTCACTCAACTGATTGCCTTCTACTTTCTCCCCACAAAAACAAACTTCGGCGCTTGTTGAGCCCCGTATCAACAATGGGGGACTATTTATATAGTATTGGACAATTCTTATTTTTTAAGCTTATTTTTAAGGTTGAATTAAATCCTAAATCTATTTCTCTTTTAAAATCACAGCTAAGAACACAGAAAGGAATAGGCAGAAGCAGCCAATCTTGCAATTATAGTTCCTTTCACTTAACTCAATTGCATATAACAGAAAAGAGTTAGAAATGTCGTTAACGTATTAGAAATGACTCAAATTTATCCTTCTTCCACCTATTGAACCTCCATTGCCCTTAAAGTTAATTTTTGGGTTTAAAATACCCCTCCTTTTAATAGAAGCATGAGATGGCATATTAAAAACTTTTAATTAAATAGCTAGGTGACATTAATTTATTGATCCACATGGATACTAGACCAACAACAACAGCAATGAACCCAGTATAATCTCACATAATGGGACATGGATACTAGACCAAACCCTTAAATAATCCAATAGATGGAAGGCGAGCAAATTTAAGCCATTTCTAATACGTTAAGGACATTTGATCCTTTTCCGTTTCTAAAAGGATAAACGGCTATGTTTTTTAGAAAAACCATTACGACAAGGAAAATTTCAAATATATTGGAGAGTAAAAAACATAAATAGGCAAAATTTAAGAAAGTTTTTCACAAACCTAGCAGCATCAGGTATTTTACATACATGGCCATTAAATAATTCATTCCCTAGCAGATAGCTTTAAATCTTGCACCTAAAATCACGCAACCAAAGCATTTTATTACCTTAAAAAAGGTTAATTAAGTTACATTATTCACAAAAGACTTTGTACTTAATAATTTATTCATATTACATTATTTGGTTATTCCCATTTTCAAAAAAATAAAACTAACAAATCTGGAATATAACATGTATAATAATATACATATGGAAACCTAGAATATAATCTCATAATTGTGATAATATACGTTGTATAAGTCATGTATAAATTGTAATAAACTATGTACAAATTACATTAGATAATTTATATACAATGTAAACCATGTATAAATTATACCAGATAATATACCAAGTAAAAATCACGTATATATTTATATATTTGAACATAAATTCTCCAACCATTGTATATATTGATTGTGTATTAATATTAGTAATAATGAATAAATAAATATGTATATGATATATATATATATATATATATATATATATATATATATATATATATATATATATATATATATATATATATATATATATATATATATATATATACGTGATTATGTATAATTGTGTATATGCATGATATAATGATGATATTTAATAGTATATGAATTACAATAAAAATTCTAATATGTTAGTATACACAACATAATAATGATATTTAATAGCGTATGAATCACAATGGTATCCTTTTAGAAGAAATATGGCATAAATCAACGAAATAGAGGGAAATTTCTTTGAGATTTTTGGTATATTTTGGTTTATGGAAAGATAGAGAAAATCTGGATTTTTTTTTTTTGGAAGAATCTGAAATATTATTAGTGTTGGCAGAGACGGAAAGTGTTTCCTTAAATATAGGATATGTAAGACTGTTTCATGGAAACAGTTTCTGTAATACTGGCCTTCTGGCTTTTAAATGGGATTCCCATTGTAGCGGCATTTAAGCCGTTATATATATTTGAATAATGCTATATGTGTAATAAAATTTGCTATTATTGCAATAAATAAGAAATACTATTAGTTGTGAGAATATTTTTTGTAAAGAGATCATCCAGGTAAAAAACTTTATATTTATTATATTTAACGTAAAGCCAAAAATATAGAGAAAATCTCACTTTATACCTATTAATTTCAAATTATTTACCCTTTAATACCCAGGCCCAAACTATTTACTACTCCTACCCATGCGGCCCAAATTATTTACCCGCTTATTCATTTATTCTATTAAAATAGCTCTTCTTTCTACACTGAGAATTTGGATGAGGGCACAACTTCAGGTTCCAGATCCCATCTCTAAAACCTAGCTTCCATTTTACACTCCTAATAAATCCAAATTTGTCTTCTTTCTTCTGAATTAGTAGTAATTTCTTATTTGGATTTTTGACTTGATTTGTTGTTTATTAATAATAGATGGATCGGTACCAGAAGGTGGAAAAGTCAAGAGTAGAAACACCCATTGATGCAAATGAGATTCATATCACCAGCCAAGGCCGCATGAGAAGCTATATTACCTTTCTACACTGAAAATTTGGACGAGGGCATAACTTCATGTTACCCCTAGTAGGTAGTTGATGACTCTATAGGAGTAGAGAAATTTGGGTGAAGACCCAAGATTAAAGAAGGCTTGGTCTTAATTTTAGTAACTCCAGATCCTTGAATTATTTTCTTGTTTGCTATTTCTTGACTTACTTGTAATTTGTTCTTACAAAATTGTTCTTCCATTTCCCTTATATCCTTCTTCAAAAAAACAAAGATTAGATCTGATTATCCGAGAAGTTGACCTCTGGCTAGTTTCAATTCTGCTCCACTTTTTCTTGATTGTTCTTTCCCTAGCTCTTGCTCTTGCCTTGGCTTAAAATTTTTATTTTGTAGATTTCCTGTTTGATTCAAAGTGGGTGTTGTTAAATATTGCTTATAATACCTTCTGGAAGTTCATACTGAAATTTGATAGCATTAGGAGCTGATTTGAGGTGATTGAGTTGAAATTTTCAGCTGAAAATCGAAAAAGAACACAACTAACCAATAGTATACTGCTACGATATACAATATGCTGTAGGAGTATATAGCTATACTGCAACTGTATACTATTATAGTTCACAATATACTGCAACGGTATATTGTAATAATCAAAGAACACAGTTACCTAACAGTATACCGCTACAGTATACAATATACTATAGTAGTATATAGTTATACTGCAACAGTATACTATTATAATATATAATATATTATTATAGTATACTGTAATAATATGCAATATACTGTAACAGTATGTTGTAATAGTATACAATATACTATAATAGTATACTTATTACCCGTAAATTCACTTGCCTTTTCCCTTTTAATTTGCTTTAAGCTTTTACCCAGTGTGAAGGGCAAATTGAAATGCAAATATATATATATATATATATATATATATATATATATATATAGTATGCTATATAATGTAACGGTATACTCTTACAATTAGATCCTTTAGAATTTTTTGAATTTTTTATTGACAACTGATATTATTTCAGTTTATTAATTGAATTAATTATTTTTAACTCTTTGCGTATAATTGTATACCCTGTTGGTATAGCTATATACTATACTGGTATCATATGTTAGTTAATATTTTTTGGTTATATTAGCTACATTTAATTGGTACACAATTTAATTTTTCTTTAGTAATAATATAAAATAAAGAATAATAAAAATAATGAAAACAGTAAATGAAATTAGATTATGAAGAGAAAAAGAATACAAAAAAAAATTAAATGAAATTGGAAAAGGAAAAAAGAAAAAGATAAGAAGAAACGAGAAAAAAGAAAAGGAGAGAAGAAAAAAGAAAGAAAAGAAGCATAGAAACAAAAAAGAATTGGAGAATAAAGAAAAAATTCCCCACCAAAACTACTATGGGTAGGAAATGTAATTAATTTATGGGTAAAAAAATAAAGGGATAGACAAGAATGAATAGTTTTATTTTTGTGGGTAACTGTGTCAAAACACCAAAATATAGTAGAGTAATTCTCACTAGACCAAGTGCAAAAGCACATATGAAATGTAGTAGTCACTTTAAGGATAGGCTTATCTTAAGAATAATTATGAGTCATTTGGTAGGGGAGTAAGTTATCTCGGGATTCTAATGATGGGATTATAATACGGGGATTAAATAATGATGGAATTATTTAATGAATATATTTTATTGAAAGATATTTAGGCCTCATTTGTTTTTTTTAAGATTAAGACGTCTGAATCTGAATACACATCTTAATATCAAGATGTGTATTAAGATTAAGACATCTGAATCTGAATACACATCTGAATGTAATAAGATATGTATTAAGATCTGAATACTAAATAATTAAGACTATTTGATTTTTAACATCAGATGTATAAAATTTATCTTCATTTGAAAATTAATAAACATAAAATTCAAATGAAATACTAACTAATCTAATATTCTATCAATATAATATATAGTTTTTTAAATTATGATAGTTGTTGGTGGTGATTGCTAATCGGTGACTGCCGACTAGAGACAGTAGTTGGTGGTAGTTTTGGTTGATGATGGTGGTTCATGCTAGTAGCTAGTAGTGATTGGTAGTGGTGGCGATTATGATTAAGGATGGTGGTGGTGGGTGATAGTTAATAATGGCGGGTGGTGGTAGTAGTTGTGATTGAGGAAGGTGGTGGGTGGGTGGTGGTAGGTTATAATGATGGGCAGTGCCGACTGTGGTTGTTGATGGTGATGGGGTGGTTAGTTGTGGTAGTTGAGGTGGATGAGTGTTGATTGTGGGTGAGAATGATGGTGGTCGGAGTGGTAGGGATAGTTGGTGGTGATGGTCGATAATGGTGACGGCAATGATTGAGGATGATGGTGGCATGATGGTGGTGGATGCGGTGGTGGTGGGGGTGGTGGGGGTGGTTGAGTATGGTGGTGGTGGAGGCATGGTGGTAGTTGATAATGGTGGGCGGTGGCGGCAGTTAATAATGAATATGTGATAACATCTTGATGAAATTAAGTCTCTGTTATAGATCTTAATCATACAGACCTATTTAGACCCATTAAGTGGTTGTGAAGTTAAAAAACAAACACACTTAATGATTAAGATCTGGATAATTAAGATTCAGACTTTAAAAACAAATGCACTTAATGTCTGAAATCTGAATGAGTAAAATTCAGACCTCTATTAAGTGCAAACAAATGAGGCCTTAGTTCATTGGACTAAAGATGGAATATATAGAGTATAATATAAACAAGGTGTTTGATGTATACTAGATACGTTGGGACGCACTTTTATTTTAAATTTTAACTTTGGATTGTTTAAAGACTTTGAAGGAAGATCCTTGGAGAAGGGCATCCTTATCATTTTAGTGTTTATCCCGGGATTATTATCTCACTCTCAATACTATAACAACAACAACAACAACTATCCCAGTATAATTCCACAAGTGGGGTCTGAAGAGGATAATGTATACACAAACCTTATCTATGTGAGGTAGAGAGGCTTTTCTCAATTGACATTACCCCACCCTCAATGTGGGATAGAAATTCTATGATATAGAATAATACCCAATAGTGGGTTTTGTTTAATCCTAAGATTGTTAATCCAAAATTTAAAAACTCAATCAAACCCGGGATAAAATAATCTCGCATCTAACACTGATATTATTATTATCCCTTATTCCCATACCAAATGACCCCTTAAAGTGTAACCATGTACAATCGGCTCTGAGACAAGATGACTATTAATGATAAAGTAACTAATAGTACTGTATCAGCATTAACCGAAATGTATAAACCATTTATAGGGCTTTCTTAACATATTTGATAATTTTACCCGCATTATATACAGCCACATCTATTACTCCATTTACTAACAATTATTAAAAACCTTTAACCAAAACAAGGTTAGAGCTATGAGTCAACGTGCATGCGTGGTTGTTGAATTCTACAGAATATAATATGCATGATATCTACAAGAAAATTTAATTAAGCTTTATCTTCCAGTCAACTCAAGACAACCTACCTATTTAATTTTTCCACCCATAATATAAACCTCAACTATATAGAGCACCAAAATATAATAAAGAGGGGGAAAGATCTAAAGGCAAGAGAGAATTTAATATTCATACAGAGATGGTGGTGAGTTTGCAAATATTGGAATATATATTTTGTACAAGAAGAAAGTGCTACTGGCCTTCTTTATTATAAGTTTTTGTGGTGAGTTTTGCAGAATTATATTATATTGTGGAGAATGAAAGCAAGTTCAGTGCACTCACATCAGTATGAGCTTCGATAAGTTCAGTGCACTCACATCAGTATGAGCTTCGATGCTAAGTGCTAGTTCAAGTTCAGGCCATTTTTCAAAAGTGCTTTTAAGCCAAGTGCTTAAAAGTTACTTTTATTCGGCTAATTCAAACGGGCTCATAGTACCCCCAAGAAACTGAGTGCGTGAAATGGACAGATTGCTGGGAGAGAGGAAGCTGCTTTATTTTGTTTCTATATTAAAAAAAAACTAAAAAGGAATTATTACACAAATAGCCGGTCAGATTCACTATTTACTTTTTCTAACCACTATATATAAATTATACATTGATTATACATATATTATATATGAATTTTACATATGTTATATATTCGTCGGCTATTTTTAGTTTACGGGCAAACCCATTGTTGGAACCTTGAACCTCGTTTTTGGCTCAACATGTTTCTTTCTTGCATAGAAAGTGCCTTGGCCATGTTGGAAACTATTCCTTTGTTGAACTAAATAAACTCTAGTGTAAAAACAATTTGATCTTATTGATTTATTACATGCAAACTACCCTTTTTTACCATCTTACGTGCATACTTTATTACAAAAGTTACTGACATTGGACTTTCAAGCAACTTGATAATTATTGTATACTCCCTGTGGTCCCATATATTAGTCATTTGGCAAATTGAATTTGTTTTAAAACAGCCTAGAAAACAAGAAGACTTTTTTCCCCAAATTTATTCTTACTGTTCCAATAATAACAACAACCCATTATAATCTCACAAGTGAGGTATAAGGACGGTGGTGTGCACGCAAACCTTACCCCTATCCTAGGGGTAGAGAGATTGTTTCCGATAGACCCCCGGCTCAAGAAGAGGAAAAGAAACAATAGAACGGTAACAACAACAGAGGTTATTATTACAGTTCCAATTAATGAATTGTCAATTAAGAGAGCTGTATAACGAGAGATCAAGGGTAGTTTAGACAAAAAGACTTATAATTAAGGCTATTAATATTTTTTTAAGGAGTGTGCAAGAACTTTAAAAAAATATTATGTGGACCTGCGATAGAAAGAATTAAACTAAAGCAAGCATGTCAATGACAAATAGCATTGGGAGTTAACATGGAGCTCTATTTCCCAGCCACCAGTCGTTTGTCCCAACCACCATTCTAGTCCTGGCATCGAGATTTGTGAGGTAAAACTAAACTAAAAACCTTAACCAAAACCAGGTTAGCTATGAGTCACGTGCATGCTTGGTTGATGAATTCTACAAAACATGCATGATATATCTACAAGAAATCTTAAGCTTTACTTTCCAGTCAACTCAAGAGAACCTACCCATTTTGCCATCCATATATAAAACTCAACTAGAGCATCAAACTATAATAAAAGGGAAAGAAAGAAAAAGCAAGAAATAATACAGAGATGGTGGTGATCAGTGCAGTAGTTCCAACTCCTTCAAGAGTTGAAAGCTTGGCTAAAAGTGGAATTCAGGCCATCCCTAAAGAGTATGTGAGGCCACAAGAAGAGTTAAATGGCATAGGGAACATCTTTGAGGAAGAGAAGAAAGATGACGGACCTCACGTACCGACGATTGATCTGAAAGAAATCGACTCAGAGGACAAGGAAATTCGAGAGAAATGCCACCAAGAGTTGAAGAAAGCAGCTATGGAATGGGGTGTCATGCACCTTATTAACCATGGCATATCAGATGAGCTAATTGATCGCGTCAAGGTTGCTGGAGAGACCTTCTTTGATCAACCTGTTGAAGAAAAGGAGAAGTATGCTAATGACCAACCCTCTGGCAATGTCCAAGGCTATGGCAGCAAGTTAGCAAATAGTGCTTGTGGTCAGCTTGAGTGGGAGGATTACTTCTTCCATTGTATTTTCCCTGAGGACAAGCGCGACTTGTCCATTTGGCCGAAAACCCCTACTGACTACATGTAAGCTTCTTCAATAATTTCATAATTGCAGATTTTTCAATCTTTTTTTTTCTTTTCTTTTTGGTAAAGCTGGTGTCTGGGTCAGCCTACGCGCAGCGCGACTAATCCACCGATAACCTAATAAATCCCACCAGCATAAATACAATGTAACTTTCACCACTAAGGCTAAGGCAGGTAGGACGAAATCACCTAGTGTATGGGCCTTTTCCTTTCCCACTCCACTGACCACTAAACATTTCCAATTTGCAGTCCAGCAACAAGTGAATATGCCAAGCAGATCAGGAACCTAGCAACAAAGATTTTGGCAGTGCTTTCTATTGGGCTGGGACTAGAAGAAGGAAGACTAGAGAAGGAAGTCGGAGGCATGGAGGACCTGCTGCTTCAAATGAAGATTAATTACTATCCCATATGCCCCCAACCAGAACTAGCACTTGGCGTTGAAGCTCATACTGATGTGAGTGCACTGACTTTTATCCTCCACAATATGGTGCCTGGGTTACAACTTTTCTATGAAGGAAAGTGGGTAACGGCAAAGTGTGTGCCTAATTCCATAATCATGCATATTGGGGACACCCTCGAAATCCTAAGCAATGGAAAGTACAAGAGCATTCTTCACAGAGGGGTTGTGAATAAAGAGAAAGTAAGAATCTCATGGGCTATTTTCTGTGAGCCGCCAAAGGAGAAGATCATCCTTAAGCCCCTACCAGAGACTATCACCGAGGCTGAGCCACCTCGATTCCCACCTCGCACCTTTGCACAGCATATGGCCCATAAGCTCTTCAAGAAGGATGATCAGGATGCTGCTGCTGAACACAAAGTCTCCAAGAAGGATGACCCGGATTCTGCTGCTGAACACAAACCCTTCAAGAAGGATGATCAGGATGCTGTTGCTCAGCAAAAAGTCCTCAAGGAGGATGAACAGGATGCCGCTGCTGAGCACAAAGTCTTCAAGAAGGATAATCAGGATGCTGCTACTGAAGAATCTAAATAGCTTCTCTTGTTGTCACTCTGATGGTTTTATGCGAAGAAATTTTCAAAATTTTTATGCTTGTTCTGAAGTCACAAGTGATCCATGATTTTGTTTCCTCTGCAATGTCTTTATTTAGTAAACATATCTGTTAAATTTCAAGAAATATTATTCCCTTGTATAGGAACTACACCAGTTCTTGTGCATCCCCCGGATGCTTTCATCAATAAAACTACAATTACTTCATCAACAAAAGAGAAACATTATCCCCCTTGGTCTAAGATGCTGCATAGGGAATAACCATTACTTCCCCCCCTCCCCCCCCCCGGTCTCTCACGCACACACACATACATCATTTTTCTCATGTTCAGCATATTTCTTTGGAAAGTAGAGTGATGCTCAACTTGGTGCAGAACTTAATGAAGCTTACCACAGCAGTAAATTTCTCATGAAGGAACGTATGCTTACATGTTGAACAGAAAGTTCATTCATTCATATTCAATTTGTGCGCGCAAGGGTTTATTTGAAAAGAAAGCTTCTAAGTTGTAAGTAAATAGCTCTTCAAGTGCTTCCATAGACTCAGGAGTTAAAACAGCAAGATGTGGAGACAGCACCACATTATCCAACCCGAACAATTCCTCCGGTACATGGGGTTCATTTTCATAAACATCAAGACCAGCACCTCCAATCTCACCTCTCTTCAGAAACTCCACCAATTCCTTCTCATCAACAAGCGCCCCTCGTCCAACATTTACGACGATACCTTCCTTCCCGAGGGCAGTCAGCACCTCCTTGTCAACTATGTGGTGTGTTTCTTCCGTTAAAGCACAACAAAGAATCAGAACATCACTGTTAACAGCAAGGTCATGAATATTAGAATGGAAAGGAAACGGAACATTAGGCTTCATCCTTCTCGAGGTATAGGCAATGCTGCAGCCAAAGACCTCTAGTCTCTTACTAACCCTTGTACCGATGCTCCCTAAACCTACAATCCCCACTCGTTTTCCACCAACCTGTGTAAGAAAACCACCACTCCTTTACCAGCTCAAGTAGCACATTAGTAAAACGATATAGAAAACATACACGAGAATATCTTCATTTTACTTAGTTCACCATTTACAATATCTTATTGAACCAGTTTGATACCTGCTTAATTTTTTAAAACAGACATACACAATGGCACACTTTTCAACTAAGTTGATACTTTGGAAAAGGTACAATCTTGACCATAATCAAATCAATGGAGTATGAAACATTAAAACTCATTGGAGAAATAGAGAATCTAATTTTTTAATTAAAAATAAAGAAAAACAGGGCCTGATCATGAATCATGAAGTTGTTCCAGCATGTAGAAAGACAATACTGACCTTATAACCGGGAGGACTCAACTCTCCTATGACAGGCCAAGAACCGGCACGAACAAACCGGTCAGCAGCAGAGACGCCACGTAGGACATCAATCAAGAGGCCGACGGCGAAGTCAGCGACGTCATCGGAGAATGAATCTCCAGCGGTGGTGACGCGGATGTTACGGCGGCGACACTCGGCGAGGTCAAAGTGGTCAAAGCCGGCGCTAGTACCCACGATGCACTCTAAGGAAGGGTAAGTATCCAAGGTTTCGGAAGTTACCGGACTGGGACCCACACAGAGCATGAGCCGAACCGAGCTGGAGAGGTGGAGAAATGATGGGTCGGATTCGTCCAACGGGTCGAGAATTCTGTAACGGGTTCGGAGCTTGGAAAAGAACATGGTTTTGAACCTTGGAAGGCGATGGAGAAGAAGTAACCGGTGATTGGTCGTTTCCGGCGAGCCGGAAAAAGACATCTTCCCAGTTCCGATAACAGATTTTGTTTGTGTGTATAATGTGATGTCCCATTTTGTTATTTATATAAATTGAGTTATAAATTAACCACGAAAGCAGACAAAATAGTAGAGAGGAAATGAAAATAGAGAAATATTAGGAGAAATGTTATGAAATACATATTTATATGGATGTCCACTAATCAAATATAACCCCCACTACTCTTCTTTGTTATGTAGATAACTCCAACTACTTCTCACCATTATTGTTATAACTCCCTCACCTTCATAACCTACCCATGATCTTCCTCCATGATCTCAAATGTTTAATGGCATACTTATGGAATTCTTTTGGTATACCTCTATGTTGTACTATAGATAGAGGATGATAACTCATTTTGTAACACACTTGAATACATGGAAGAATAAGAATCTCTTCTCTCTTGCTCCCTACATTCTTGTCTATTTTCTTGTTTTATATTATTACTTTGAGCTATGTTTCGTAACACGTTATCAGCACGAAGCTTTAATCAACCTAGAAGATATGAATGGTTGACAACCTTGAACCAATAAAAATATGAGCATTATTACGAATGCCATATAATGTTTAGTTTGCCTCTATTATCCAGGGAGTATTATTTTTCAAATTATACCATAAATTGTGTATCTAGCTTATGTCAAAATTTAAGATTTTATGATAGATTTTACTATGTGGCTACATAAAATTATATTCCATTCCCTGATGTGAATCAGACCATTTGTGATAAATATTATATAAGGATAAGACGGTGGGTTCAAGTCCCAACGCACCATGAGGGTAAGACATCGGGTTTTGAGTCCTGATGATCCATGATTGTAAAAGTTGGGTTCGAGTCCCAACTCATTATGGCCTAACATGTCTTTATATGGGTCAGGCATTGGGTTTGAGTTCCAATGCACCATATGGATGACATAGTGATGACTAAAGAAAATATTTTTCATGAAAAAGCATGAATCTTGTCCCACTTGATTTGCATCATTCTTAAAGTGAATGTGGTAGCAATGCATAATAAGTAAATGAAGACAAGTTGTTGACCAATGAACATGGGCGTGCCATTGATCAAATAATAATAGTCATCATTATGGTAATTGTAAAAATGAGAATAATAAGGGTTCTCGAAGTAATCCTTCAATAGGTGAAGGAAATATTTACCATCAAATTGGTATGAAAAATTTATAAAGTACGTCGCGATAATTATACTCCATTGTTTGAAGAGAATGTGACTTGTGTATTGAGAATGCAGATTCATTCCTGAAGGTGAATGTAACAATATGTGATAAAAGTAATGAATAAAGACGTGCAATGCATGATTGGATACACACCACAACTCACCTCTAAGGGAGGTTTGAGAGAAAGAGAGATAATAAATATTACTGTGTGATTACATGAATATGTCATTGGTCGTACATGTGGTACGCCAAAAATAATTTGACATGTCTTATAAAAAGTTATTAAAGGCAAAAGTAAAGCAAGAAATGATTTTGCTTATGATGATTTTGACCATGACAATTATTATTATATGTTTTTCTCCGTGAAGGAGACATTCACCATATGGATGGTGTGACAAAAGATCTTGTAGTACAAAATCAATTAAGAGCTCCGGAAGAGCTAATTTGTTACTACCCGGATGAATAAAATTGTAGTAAGTCTCAAAAGAAACTTTTTGAGTTTCAAATGTATTAGCCAAAGTGTTGGCATATTGAGACTATAAATGAAAGAAAGATTGATTATCTTCATATTACTATAACATACCGGGTAAATATGAAAGGTTACCCGACTTTTTTTCTATTTGTACTACAGATGTATAAGCATGATGATAGAATCACATGCCATAAGTAAACTAGAGGTTTATTGCAACAAATATTAGTTGGCATGACCGGTTGACCATACCGGTTCAATTATGATGTGAAAATTGATTGAGAATTCACATTGGCATATATTAAAGAAATAGAAGATTCTTTAAGAATGCTCTTGTGATGTTTTTTTTCCTCATGATATACCAGTTAAGGTTGGGATTGAATCCCTTGATATCTGGAACGAATAAAATGTGATATATATGTATGGGTCGAATCACCCGCCATGTGGACCGTTTACTATTATATGATTTTAATAGATGCATCTATTGTATGGTCATATGTGCGTTTGTTGTCAACTTGCAGTTTGGATTTTGCAAGATTGATTGCTCAAATTATTAGAGCAGATTCCAGAATATAAATTTATCTTGATAATGCTGGTTTAAATCCAAGTTGGTTTAGCAGAGATTGTATACCTCCAATTATAGCTAAACCATTGGTTATGAGAACAAAATTACCAAAAGGAAATTTGGTATGAGATGTATTATTTAATATAGAGCAGCACTTGTACGCATCTAGCCAAGTTATGATAAATTCTCCCCGTCACAATTGGTTCAGGGTCAGGAACCAAATAATTTCCATCTTGAAATATAGATGTGCTATATGATTTAATTGTGACACCACAATGCACAAAGATGGGTTCCCAAATAAGGTTGAGAAATGTGTTCGTGATCCTAACATTAGGGGGAGAAAATGGGCAACTGAAACAGTGATACGTGGAATGAATTATTATGAATACATCTAGATCCTCGTACAAGAAAATATGAACTTATGTGAACTTGAAGTTCAAGTGATAATTCATTTCTAAAATATTTTCAGGCACATTGCTGACCCAAAGCTTAAATGTCATATTCCAGTTGTTAATGCACCAAAATAGAATAAAGTCTATGATGGACAGAGTTTATGACACGCATGAAGCGTAATAGACTAATCGGTTCCAAAGATAAAACTCCTTGAAGAAGGAGAGGAGCAAATGTTCAAGATGGTCACAATAAGGAGGCAAGTGCTTTATAAGAGCACCATGACATAACACTTTATAAGACTTCATGGGAGAGGCTCAGGTACCTGAAAATAATGAGATAAAGAGATCTCAATAAGTTATGTCTTTAGTGGGTAATGACAGAACCGATGTAAACTGATCATTGACGATATTGTTTATATAATGTAGCGCCCAATATTATTAATATTGACGAGGATGTTGAGATCAAATCTGTCATGGAATTTGGACAGATAAATGATTGGCCAAATGAAAAATATGCAATAAAATTGACTTCATCTGAAAAATATGAAGTTGGACGAATAGTCCCAACAACTGAAAGTATAAAGGCTATATGGAGATATTGAATATGATTAATATTATATTGCAAAAGGAATCCTTGATATAGATTTGTTTATAAACAAATATCGTCAAGGTTTTGTTGGTTATACAAATGCAGGGCATAATTCGTTGTTCAAACAATCTATCTCCATGCGAGGACGTGTGACTTTTCTTTGGAGAGACGATTCCAATAATATTGAAGACGATGATGCTTGCATAGCTCAATTAAAAGAACGATATATTGAAGAAGACAAAATAAAGCACATTTAGCCAAAGTTTCTTTGCAGAGACGATCTTCAATAGAATGATGAAATAGATGTTCAAGAAATTCCTTCAAGTGATAATTTGGCGGAATAATTCACGAAGGCATTGCCGATCTCAATATTAGAGAAGTTGTTATACAAGCTTGGAATTCGGCGTCTCCGAGAAATAAAGTGATATTTTCATCAGGGGGAGGCAAATACGCGCTGTACTCTTTTTTTCTTAGCTAAGGTTTTATCCCACTGGGTTTTCCTGGCAAGGTTTTTAATGAGGCAGCAAGTAATGCGTATTACAATATATGTGTACTCTTTTTCCTTCAATAAGATTTTTTTCCTCCATGGTTTTTTCTTAGTAATGTTTTAACGAGGCACATTATCTATGGACATCCAAGGGGGAGTGTTATGAAATACATATTTATATGGATGTCCACTAATCAAATATAACTCCCACTACTCTTCTCCATTATGTAGATAACCCCCACTACTTCTCACCATTATTGTTGTAACTCCCTCACCTTCATAACCTACCCATGATCTTCCTCCATGATCTCAAATGTTTAATGGCATACTTATGGAATTCTTTTGGTATACCTCTATATTGTACTTATGTTGTACCTCATTTTGTAACACAATTGAATACATGGAAGAATAAGAATCTCTTCTCTCTTGCTCCCTACATTCTTGTCTATTTTCTTATTTTATATTATTACTTTGAGCTATGTTTCGTAACAAGAAAGACATTCTTGTCAACTCTTTTTGTCACTATTAATGCATGTTTAATTTTGGAATAACCTATTCTAGGACCAAACAAAAAATAAAACAGTATTAAATTTTTATTACATAATTATTTTTACTTTATAATTAATTGCTAGTGTAAAACCTTTACAAAACTACTATAGGTACCCACTTTAGATTTATTCCTCTTCAACAATGATAAAATTATTTGACTTTTTGACCGTGATATTATAGGTCCAAACCTACTAAAACCTCTACCATCTCCTCTTCTTTTAATATTAGAAGATAGTTGAAGTACTTGTCATTAATAATAAATCATTGTGTAAGAAAAGTTAATTCTGAGTCTAACTCAAACTAAAAGTATATACTAACTCTAGGACTAACTGTTAAAGATCAAATAAAAAGACAAAATTATATTCTCCCATGTACGCTTAGGACTGGACTTTCAATTTAGAGCGCACATAACATAAAATGATGTCTAACATTGGTAAAAAATAATAGGTATATATAGTAGCGTATCAAACAAGGACCGTGTACATGTCCTAAATATGAAGTCGTCTTTATTAATAACTATTTACCTAGGAATGTCAATGGGGCAGGGCGGGGCGGGTTTGAAGCTAATGCAGGGCGGGGCGGTTTGAAAAATGAAAAATGTTAAGCGGAGCGGGTCAAAGATTTCAATCCATTTTAGGTATTCAGGGAGCTCGCTGATCATAATCAACCTTAATGAAATCGGTATTCCCAATCTACACAACGAATATAAGAGAAAATTGCTTTGGTTTATTAACTTTTAATTTAAAGAATCAATCATGTACCTGAACGGAATTTGTTGTCCTATTTTTCTATTATCTTTGTTTTCTCAGTTTTCAGTTGGCATCTTTATTGGTTTTGATTGGTCGTTTCAAATTATAATTTTCTCTGCTTATGCAGAAGTTATTATATTCTTGTAATCAAATATTATCTTAAAGAATTTACTTGATAAGTCCAAAGGAGTTGGACAAGAAGTTTTAAGAATGACAAATATTAACTTCATAGTGTTTGCTCAAAAGTTATCACATATCTTATGAGTATAAAACAATATAAATAAATCACGGGAAAATCATAGCAAATCGTAATAATCCATTGGACCAAGCGAAGAACATGAAAATAAGTACTCAAGGTTAGGGGGAGGAACATTAAAAGCCTTTATTGATAATATTGGTTTGGTATGCCTCTTCATGAAGAGGTTCAGAGCCTTACAATGGTGTTTTCACTTCCCATAAGATGGGTTGTTTTTCTCTTCTCTCTCTCTCTTGTCAATAGTGGTGAAGAAGCAGCCCCCTTTCTAGGGCTTCCACTCTTAGTATTTATAGATGTGAGCTTCGTGAGCTGGCAATAAATGGCCGTGGCCACGCTGAGGTTCCGTCCCCATGGGGGAATGAATGGGCCGTGCCCTCGTAGATTAAATCGGACAAGAGTCGAATCCTCTTATAAATAAGTGGTCATACCACTTATTGATTATGGATTAGCTCAAGACGAGATTAACTCCGTTAATTACCGTGAGGTCAGATTCTGACCCATAGAGTTAGTCCCTCCGCTTATTGAGGTCGTGTTTCGGCCGAGCTTGATGAGCGGATTTCATCGATTGTGATTTGAAAAAACTCGAATAAGGGGGTCGACTTATTGACGGCGGCGGCCTTAGTCGTTTACACGTTGGAGATGGTCGTAGCCTTTCATATATTGGAGGTGGCCGTAGCCTTTCATACATTGGAGGTGGCCGTAGCCTTTCATACATTGGAGGTGGTCGTAGCCTTTCATACATTGGAGGTGGCCATAGCCTTTCATATAATGGCGATGGCCGTAGCCTTTCATATGTTGGAGAGCCTTTCATACATTAGAGATGGCCGTAGCCTTTCATATATTGGGGGTGGCCGTAGCCTTTCATATGTTGGAGATGGTCATAGCCTTTCATATAATGGCGATGGCCGTAGCCTTTCATATTTTAGAGATGGCCGTGGAGAATGAGTATGCGCCGGGTACGTATTTGGTCACGTCTAGAATTTTGAAGGCGTACGGCGCATTCTTT